>NC_142011.1:165017463-165079963 GCF_049901735.1 Notechis scutatus
GCCAACCAGCCCAGCACACCATCCCCCACCACTTGTATATATAGAGAGATGGCAGCTCCGGTCACACACTGCTTGCACTGGCACTAAGCCGAAAGCACCAGCCTGAAGATGGCGAGTGGGACCTCGCCGAAACGTTGCCTAGATACTTTGAATCTTACGCGGGAGAAAACCCGAATAACCAAAGATCCATATATATATATATGTATATATGTATAACAATAGTCAATGGAATAATTATTCTATTCAAGTACGTAGCTCTGCCATTAATATTAATAACAACCTTTTACATTTCTATTTCTTTTAACAAACATTACCTAGTAATATCAGTTGTCTTTCACTTTAATCATCTATATTTCATATTTTACTTCTTACTGTCTTTGAATAAAAAACCAAACAATAGTTATTAACAGTAGTCAATAAAGTTATTATTCTTATTCAAGTTCACCTTATCAACTGATAAAAATCTTCCATGTTTCTTTTCAGTTTTTTTAAACGTTCTTTTTAAATCATTGAGAGCCTTATTCTCTTTACAAACAAATATTCCACTTTAATCATCTAACATATTTTCTAACCCTTTTCTATTTCTAATATAACAATGCTATCCTATGCACCCTTGCAGAATCCTCTCCTTAAGTTAAATTTTAACCATTGTCTCTGTGTCTTTTAAATAGGTTTATACTTTTAATTCTTGTACGTTTTTCTTGTACCTCTATATATCTTGTTTCTGTCTTTTGTAGCTTTTTTTCCTTTCCTTCTTCCCTCTCTTCTTCTCCCTCCCCTTTTTTCCCCTTTTCTATCTGATTTTCCCTTCTGTGATCCTCCCTTCTGCTTCTTCCTGATATTATGATTACTTTTCAAATTACTCTTTTTTTTGGTTGTTGCTTCAGTGCTTAAGTTTTTAACTCCCTTTCCCCCCTTTCCCTTTTCTACCCCACTTAAAATTGCTTGGTCATTAAAGATGGCTTCTTCGTTGTCCCGTCCTTCTTGTTCTGCCAGTGTTTCTTGTTGTTTTTCATAGTTCAAGATCTCCATTTCTAAACATTGAAATACAAAGCCAAAAGATCCTCTTTCATCTTGTGCTTCTTCTTTTTGTTCTTTAAGTCTAATTTTTAACTCTTCAAGGAGTGATGCCATTTTAAAAAAATTTAAACAACCCCCAATTGATTTTATTTTATTTCATTAGGATCCTCCATCCAAAGTTCCAGGAATCATCCAATAATCCAAAACTGTTTCTTGCTTCTTTTCTCACTTTCCCTTTCCAGGGGCTTTGTTCTCTTGTAACAAAGTTTCAGCTACAATGTATCTTTTGCAAGCCTTGTTAAAATTCCACTATCAATTTTTTTTTTTAAGTTCCAGGTGGTCTCCTCCATTTTCCAAATCCCACCCTCTTTTTTCCTTTTTCCCTCCACTGCTTTCTTTCTTTTTTTAAAGAAAGTTTTTAAATTATCCAAGAATCTTTATCCCTTTGACACTTTATTTTCAGCTAGAAATAGCCTATTAATGTCAAAGTGGATTAGTATCAATTTCTTATTCGAATCTCTTCTTCTTAATGTTCCAAGTCAGTTAAAACTGTTGATGTTAGAGGAAAAAAAACCAATTCAGTTTCCTTTCCCTTTCTCTTTCGCAGCTTAAAATCTTTTTTAGGAATAGTATTAGTCTTTAAAATTCAGGTTCCAGGTACCTTAAATAGATGTTCTCCATTCAACCCGGGTCAGTCAAACTTTCTCCTTTAAACTTCCTCCTGCACAATCTTGTCCGGTCGGGTTCTTCTTTGAGGTGGCCATTTCTGACCACCGCTGCAACCGCCTTTGGGAAAGGAATAATGGCCAATCGAGGAGGGGACATGCGGCTCTCCTCAACCTCGCTGATGGCTCCCCCTTCTTCACCACCTCTACAGGGTGGCTTCAGCCCCAAATCCGGGCAGCTTGGGGCACTCCAGTGGCAAGCACGGATCAAAACCACAGACAATCGCGATTTCGATCTGTCGCCAAAGAAGCTCATACCGGAAGTCTATCCCTCACCATTTTTGTTGTCCATTTCTGAACTCATTCAATCTTATCAATATTTTTAAATGAAGTGTCAGAACTGTACACATTATTCCAAATGGGATCTAACTAAAGCAGGACTGATGGATGGATTCCTGTCAAGATCCTACATACTTAAAATTTCAAAGTATTTTAGGAAGATATCAGCCAGAATTAGAAAGTTGCAATGCTGTTTTCTGGGTAGGTTTGGCTATTGGACTGCAACTCTTTAGAGAGAGTTGCAGTCTACTTTAGACCAGTTGTAGGAATCTACATGCAGATACTCTCAGATTAAATGCCCAGCACCTCCAAGTTAGATTGAATGAAGTTGATTTCTTTGGGTTAGGTGCAGAGGTGGTATTTAGCAGGTTCTGACCAGTTCTGGAGAACTGGTAGTGGAAATTTTGAGTAGTTCAGAGAACCGGCAAATACCACGTCTGATAGAGATTTTACAGTATCCTTTCCCTGCCACACCCACCAAGCCACACCCACAGAACCGGTAGTAAAAAAAATTTGAATCCCACCACTGTTTTGGTAGAGCAGTAAATTTTAACTCAGTATAAAGATTTTATTTTTTTGAATGTCCTACCTGTCAAATTGTTGCAAGGTGATTGTAAGCCAACACACGAGACATATTGGCTTATTCTATGGACCCAGCCTCAATAACTATCTCCCTCAGTTGGAAAGAAATTTATAATGAAGGGACAGATTAATTCTTTTTCTGAAAAAAATCCATCCGTCTTTTATTTCTCAGATGTAGGTTTCAGAAATTTGTTGGCTGTAATGAGTATTTGCTAGACTGACTGAAATAGAAATCCTATTCTGTGATATGAATGGGTAGCTGGATACTTTATTTATTTTATTTATTTATTTATTTGATTTGCCAATTGTTTATAAGATAATAAGTATAAGTGTATACATAGTTGTGAATACATGAAATGGGTACATATAAGAAAAATAAAAGAAGAATAAGAGAAACAATAGGACAGGGACGGTAGGCACGTTGGTGCGCCTTTTTCAGACCTGAAGAGTATATCAGGAGTCATTTCTGCAATTGTTCTACTATTTTGATATTTGCAGTAATAATAATGAATGGGGAGAGGTTTGACTCCCCCACCCCAGTAATTGGTTATGAAGCTTGCAGTGAGAACTTTTGTTTTCTCTAAATGACCTTCATGGATTGTCTCAAACTTTTCTGATTTAAAGATGCAATGAGCTTATCATATAAACCATGAAATAGGTTGAATTAAATTTCACAGATTATTGAACAGTTTTCAAATACTTTAGATAAATGTGCTGGGAAAGATTTGCTGTATAATTATATCCCATGGGATGACATTCACTCAAGATTTTGCTGATCAGTAAGTAGGTAAAATAATTGCTATAAATGTCCTGAACATGTTTGTGTTTTCCAAATAGTAACATATTAGTAATACGATTATTTAAAAGCATGAAATGGCTGAAACAAATTATTTGATTTATTGTAATAGAGAAAACACATTTTATTAGATTCTGTTGTAATGAGGAAAAATTTAGATCTATCATCTAAACTCCAATATGGGATGCCAAAGTTAATTTAAATATGTGCCTGCATGCTTTAGATAGGCCTTCCACAATTGGGGCTGATTTGGTTCCATTGACATAAATTGAGCTGCAGTAGAATCTCAAAATAATGAACAGCTCATAATTGCAGATCAGTTATGGTTTGAAAATCTTGCTTCTGAAGATCCATGCTATTAACCTTTTGTATTCTATGCATTTTACTAGCTTTCTAGAGTCATGGATGAGATGAAGTTATGGCCATCATCAGTCTTGGAGTGACTGAAATGTAACAGCCATCAAGAATAGACAAGTGTGAGCAATTTCACGCAGCAGTGGTCTATGCTAATCTCAAATGAGGGCCAGTTCACAAAATTGGACCAAAGTGATTCCCATCTTGGCCTAGAAAAGAACTTATTTAAAACCTGCATTGAACTTCAACTGAAACTTAACAATGATTGTTTGGAAATAATCATGATATATTTTCATATTCAAGTTTGAGTGGGTGTTAATATTGTACGTATGTATATATTGACAGTAAGTATTTCTAAAAGGTATAAGAATACCACTTTCTGGGTGCTCTCAAGAAGTGTAATATTTATACTTGAAAATAATTCTAAATACCACTTTTCTTGAAAGGGTCTTATCTGCCATGACCCCAACTCAGTTGAGTTCAATTGAAACTCTGAGAAGTCTGTAGACCTGCCTATTTAAAATATCTTTCTCTCTTGGAATTTTGTCGTGGTATTGTTTGATGGGTTAGAATTAGCTTATTTTAGTGTATTGTTCCTATAGGATTCAAGTCCTTTATCTAGTTTTACTTGGACTGAAATCCCACAGCATTCTCATTCTCAACAAGGTAACAGGTCAAGAGCTAGTTGTTTCCAGGATAAGAAGCAGTTGTTACTTGTGCAGAGTAATTGTAATAGACTAATCTGATTCCAGGCCTTTTGTTTCTAGTTGTTCAAACTCTAGATTTTATCCATGCAACAGTAACACCGAAAAAGCTGTATAGGATCTAGCTGTTTTTTGAGTGAGAAGTGATCAGGAAATGGTAAGACTATAGGGTAATCTGAGGAAAACAAAACAAAACAAAAATCCAAACAAAATATAAATATGGAAAAAGGCAATGGCAAATGATTTCCACACTGTTGCAAGAATACAATAGCACCATATCCGTATTGATGAAGTTAGAAATCAAACTTCACTTGAGGGACTCATTGCTTATAAATTTTAAATAAGGCACTGCTATATACAGATCACTCATACTCTCCATTTAGCTACATAGTGATCAAGGTCCAGTTAGATGATATATGAAATAGGTTATTCTTTTCCAGATTTGCTTTTATAGCAGGATACAGGAAGGAAAATCAATATTAGAATTATGTGTCCTCTAGGAATAGGAGTTAACACTTTTCCACCCTACATTGCTCATGACTATCACATTGTTTCAAATTTCCAGAAAGGAAGCATCACTATAGGCAAGAATAGATAAATGGCTCCCTGCACTTTTCCATATGTGCTGTACATCAGACTTTTTGGCCATTGCTTAAAACTGAAAGTGATTTGTCCCAAGCATCACTTTCATGGACTTTTCTTTAGCAAGAGTTTCTGAAGAGAATGAGAGGTGTTACAAAAAATCCAGCCAATACTATTTTCCCATTTAGAAATAATTAATCCCCTGATTAATGAATGGGGAGAGGTTTGACGTAATTTCAGAATCTTTTTTATTTCCTTTTTTTTGTTGCTTTCCAATGATCAGGCAAGGAGCAAGATAACAGAAACTTGCAGCAGGAACTGGGCATTACACTGGGTTCAAAATCTAAACAAATGTAATGGGCTGTGAGAACAATCTTGGTAGACGGGAGAAAGAATGAGGATAAGATGTTTCCTTGATCAGATAAGAGAGATGAATCTTGATCATCTCTCAATCAATACAGAAGGAGTAGGGATGGAGAAAACATCTCAGAAGAGATGCTTCCTAGTTCTTTGGAAAGCAAAGTCATGGGAGGGGAGAAATGAATTCAGACTTGTATGATTCTGTTATCATATAATAAAAGTAATATTAGCAGTTTTCAAGACAACTGCCATACTTAGTGGGTTCTCCCTCTCATTCATTCATTCATTCATTCATTCATTCATTCAGCCGGTTGCATTTAAAATGTTGCAGAAAGGTGCCATGCTTTCATTTAAAAGTGCTTCACAGCAATATTTTAATGTAACTCTTGCTTTCTAAATTGTTACGAACTAAGCAAACGCATTGGTTTTGAATCCTAATAGTTTTACCTCCACAGCAGGCTCGTAATCCTGCACTTCTGATTGGCCCACAGTTAGCAGATCATGATTGGTTGTCTCTGGCTAATCTGATTGGCTGACAGCGGGTCGCCGATGACTTAAATCATTGGACATTGTGACAGCAGCGTGGCAAACTTAAATCATTGGACATTGTGACAGCAGCCAGCTCTATAAAAGGAGCTGCTGCTGCCCAAGTGTTCCGTTCTATTCTGAAGTCACTAATAAAGAGTTGAGTCACTATTCGATGCCTCATCTCCGTTTCTTGCGCCCATTCCTCCAGATCTAACACTGGCGACGAAGGTGGGATGCGGAGACGATAGAGCTGACTGAGCACTCGCTGAGCACCAAACAGAGCATGTGGCTAAGAGCGCACCAACTAGCGACAGAATGACCAGCAGCGCCATACCACCCGCTCCATTTGACCCGGCTAACGAAGACTGGGACTCGTATATGGACAGGTTCCAGATGTTCCTGGAGACCAACAATCTGAAAGATGCTACGCCTGGCAAGAAACGAGCTGTATTCCTGACCCATTGCGGGCCCGCCGTTTTTAAAATGGCAAAAGCACTTGCAAAACCGGCCAAAGTCAAGACAATGGATTGGGACAACCTCGCGCCGATCCTCCGGGCCCATTATGCACCAGCGGTGCCAACACTCATCAGAAGGCACGAGTTTTACCAGAGGGACCAACAGAAAGGCGAGAGTGTTGGAGACTTCATCACTGATCTCAGGAACCTCGGAGGACTTTGTGGCTTCGCAAACCTTGAGGAAGCCATGAGAGACCGAATTGTTCTGGGCCTAGAAGACCCTATGACCCAGAGCAAGATTATGGCGAAGGGGGACATTGGCCTCGCAGATGTCATCGCCGATGCTACTGTAGCAGAAGCAACCAGGAAATCAGCCGCTCGAATGCACCGAGCGAATGCACCACACCGCCAACTCGCCAGTGACACTAGGCCTTTCTCCGAGAAGCACACAACGACCACCCACCATTAAGACCTCGAATCCTCATCAGAAAGCAAGGAAGAGGAGGTCAACCGCCTCAGGTCAGAGACCAGCGAGACCAGCGGAACCCTAAACCTTTGCAGCAATGCGCTGGATGCGGGGGTAATCACCTGCGATCAGACTGCAAATTCCTAGATGCACTCTGCCGTTCCTGTGGAAAAAGGGGCCACATCGCAAAGGTCTGCAGAAGCAAGTGAAGATCCAGCCCAACCTGAAGAGAAAATAATTTCCGGCAGACAACAGGCACCCCACCAATAAATTGGGACCGCCTAAACAACCAATGGAGCCACTACTACAGAAATAGAGCACCCGCCAATTCAACTAGACGAGAAGAGACCCATCAAACCATCACCATCGGCTACGCTTCATCCCTGGATGCAAGGAAAATCTGAGTGAAGGTCACCATTGCGAATCGACCATGTGTTATGGAGGTCGACTCTGGGTCGTCCTTATCAATGGTCTTTTTTGGAAAACCTTCAAACAGCTGATCCCTGACATCCGTCACCAGGACCTCAGCACTCAAAAAATCATATTAAAAGACTACCAAGGAAACAGAATCCCAGTTGCCGGTACCAGCCACGTCCAAGTATCTTTCAAAGACCACACTGCAACTCTACCTCTTACCATCCTCGATCGAGATCGGCCCAGCTTGCTAGGCTTGCAGTGGTTCGCGCCACTAGGAATTGAACTAGCAGGCATCCACCAGACCGGAAGCGATGACTGGGAAGCGGCCCTCATCCAGGAATTCCAAGACGTTTTCACCGAGAAACTAGGCAAGTACAAGGGATCCCCCATATCGTTTAATCTCAGCCCCGATGTCGCGCTCATTTGCCTTAAGCCTTGTCAAGTGCCATTTGCACTCGAGCCAAAGATTGATGAACAATTGGACAAATTAATAGCCCAGGGCGTGTTGGAACCGATTGACCACGCCCGATGGGAGACCCCAATTGTAACCCCCATAAAACCTGACGGATCCTTGAGAATTTGTGGGGATTACCGGGCCACCCTAAATCACGCGCTTCAGCAGAGCGCTTACCCTGTACCTGTGGTCCAACACCTTCTTCATTCCTTGGGAGGTGGAAAAATATTTGCAAAATTGGACCTAGCCCAGGCATACCAGCAGCTGCCCGTAGATGCACAGACTGCAGAAGCCCAGACTATAGTCACGCACAGGGGTGCATTCAAGTGTAATAGACTCCAATTCGGAGTGAGTGTAGCACCGGGCATTTTCCAAAGTCTGATGGAGAGACTGTTACAGGACATAAAAGGGGTCATGCCCTACTTCGATGATGTCTTAATAGCTGCCCCCACTAGAAGCCTACTAGAAAAATGACTCAGAATGGTCCTCCAAAAATTTAAAGACGCTGGCCTAAAGGTCAAGAAGGACAAGTGCCAACTATTTACTGAGAGGGTTGAATTCCTTGGGTACCTTCTTGACAAACAGGGAATTCATCCTACTGAGAAAAAACTAGCTGCCATAAAAAATGCCCCAAGACCTAGGAATAAAACAGATCTCCAAGCCTTCCTGGGACTCATTAATTTTTATAACATCTTCTTGCCCCAGAAGGCAACCGTTGCTGAACCCCTGCATAGGCTCCTCGACAAGAAAGCATCCTGGATCTGGGGACACCGGGAAGAACGAGCCTTTCAGCAAGTTAAAGACCTTTTAACTTCAGATGCTGTATTGATGCAATATAACGAGACTTTACCTTTAACTGTCACCTGCGACGCCTCACCGTTTGGAGTAGGAGCCATCTTGAGCCACGTCCTGCCAAACAGTACTGAGGCACCTATTGCGTTTTTTTCAAGAACTTTATCTAAAACCGAGAGAAACTATAGCCAACTCGATAAAGAGGCTCTCGCTATTGTGTCTGCGATCAAACGATTCCATGAGTACGTATACGGAAGACCCTTTGCCATAATCACCGATCACAAACCATTACTTGGCATCTTAGCGGGAGACAAACCAACTCCCCACATTTTATCACCCAGAATGACCCATTGGTCAGAGTTTCTAGCCGCATACAATTACCAACTACTACACCGCCCCGGGAAAGCCATTCCCCACGCTGACGCCTTGAGCCGTTCTCCGCTACCGGAAGTCATAAGCGACCCAGCTCCAACCCTAGCTGCGCTACAAATAGAAACTCTTCCTTCACCACCACTGACTGCATGAGACATCGCCTCAGAAACAAAGAAGGATCCTTGTTTGGCACGAGTCCTCAGCTGGGTGGAAAGAGGTTGGCCTGACAACGAACCCAACGACATCCTTAAGCCTTTCAAAAACTGACAGACAGAACTCTTCTCCCAAAAAGGATGCATCTTGTGGGGAAACAGAGTCGTCATCCCAGAGAGACTACAGCATAAAGTTCTAAAACTATTGCACAATGGACACCCAGGCATCATGCGCATGAAGGCACTGGCAAGAAGCTACACGTGGTGGCCAGGTATAGATAAGCAAATAGAGACCTGGGTGGCCACGTGCAGCAAATGTCAGGAAACTCGCTCAGCTCCACCAAAAGCCCCACCGACTGAATGGGAAACACCTCGAGGTCCCTGGTCCCGTATCCACATCGATTTTGCGGGACCCACCAAGGGACACACATTTCTTATAACAGTAGATGCCTATTCCAACTGGCTGGAGGTCCACAAAATGAAGAGCACCACCACAGAAGCAGTCGTCAAAAAACTAAATAGACTATTTGCTACGCACGGTTTGCCAGATGTCCTGGTCTCAGATAATGGCCCCCAATTCACTGCTCTGGCATTTGAACAGTACCTAGCAGACCGGGGAATACGCCACGCTTTAACATCGCCAGCTCACCCTGCGGCCAATGGCAGGGCTGAGCGAATGGTCCAATTCATAAAGAAAACGCTACACAAGATGGAACATGGGGACATCGATGACAAGGTAACCAGGATGCTTCTACTCCAGCATATCACCCCAAGCAGCACCACAAACAGAACCCCAGCCGAACTGCTCATGGGCCGAAAACTTCACTCACATCTTGATTGCCTACACCCTGCCTACACGCCGGAAAAGCCCCTGGGGTCCAGCAGCAGGTGTCCCACATTCAAGGTAGGTGACCTAGTCTTTGCAAAAAACTTTTCTGGTGACCCATTGTGGGTCCCTGCTACCATAACTCAACCTACGGGCCCTCGATCCTACCGTTTACAAACTGCTGATGGGAAAACGTGGAAGCGCCACATCGACCAACTTCGCTCCAGACTAGCACCTACCCCCATCACAAGCCCAGAATTTCAAACCGGGGGGGGAGGGAAACCGAGGGGGCCGGAAGAGAATTAGCATACGACCCAGTACTCGAAAACCAGCAATCAGCACAACCAACCCTGGGATACTCACCTTCCGAAGGAGAACCAAGCCAGATGATCGCCTCACCACAAAGCAGCACTGCGACTGAAGCAAATCCAAGGAATCCGAATGACAGCCGCGACGGAAGCAGAGATGACAACCCCGAGTCACCCAGCGGAGAGGTTGGACTATCCTTGCCATTAAGTTCAGCAAGCAGCCCACCGGAACCAGAGCCAGAACAAAGACCGGTGGAGCAACGCAGATCAAGTAGACAGGTGAAATGACCTGCCTATTTGGAAGAATACATCACCCCATCCCTCAGACGGAACCTAGGGGGGAGGGGTGTTACGAACTAAGCAAATGCATTGGTTTTGAATCCTAATAGTTTTACTTCCACAGCAGGCTCGTAATCCTGCACTTCTGATTGGCCCACAGTTAGCAGATCGTGATTGGTCGTCTCTGGCTAATCTGATTGGCTGACAGCGGGTCGCCACTGATTGGACACTCCCAGCGCGGCAAACTTAAATCATTGGACATTGTGACAGCAGCCAGCTCTATAAAAGGAGCTGCTGCTGCCCAAGTGTTCCGTTCTATTCTGAAGTCACTAATAAAGAGTTGAGTCACTATTCGATGCCTCGTCTGCGTTTCTTGCGCCCACTCCTCCAGATCTAACATAAATGGTAGGAGAAGTTTACTTAAATGTAAGTCCATAGCTATCTAGGGTTCATTGTCTTGATGCATCTTCAGATAGTTACATTTTTGGCCCAGTTAAATAAACTGCCCACAATTTTTCCTCTTAACACTCGTTTCCTCTAAGCCCCTGATGGGGTACCTATGCCATGCATGCCGAAAGTTTTACACAAAGCCATCTCTCCGGGCACCTGAGCCATTGCTCTTCCAGGTTCTGGCATGCCAGCCAGTTGGTCTTCGTATGTGCTGGAGTGCCGGAAACTGGAAGAACAGCCATCCATGTGCATGAACATGCCGGGAAGAAGAACTTTTGGTTTCCGTGCGCACATGCGCACCGGCCATCTGGTCATGCAGTTTCTGGCATGCATGTGCATGTGAAGACCAGCTAGTCGGTGCACATGTGCATGCCAGAAACCAAAATATCATCTTCCCAATGCATGCATGTGCACCGGGCGGCCGCTCTTCCAGTTTCTGGAGCACCAAAAAGCCAATGGATCATTTATTATTAGAAAAAGATATTATCTAAGGAGTTTTCATCTGGAATAAGATTCTTCTTTTCTTTCTGGCTTATATTAGGCTCTGTTTAAATCCTTTCTCAGGCTAGATTTGAAGCTTCAACACACTTTTAATTCTTGTTATCCCCTTCACCAGCTGCATTCTTCAGATTTTCTTTTAGTATGTTTCTTCAGACTTTTTTTGTTATTTCTTTCTTAGATAGGAATTTTACTGTCTTCAACTATCATCTCTGCTCTTCAAGATGTTTCTCAAGCATGCTTTTATACTTATTACGTATCCAAATTATTGAATACTACTACTGTTTTATAACTGAGTATTTGCTTCTTACTTAGATCAGGACTTTCATCCATAAGACCAATTAAATGACCATTCACTAAACAGTTTGACTTATTTTTCAATCAAACTTTCCTTTTGCTTTTCTGATTTTAAATGAAGAAGAAATGTGGAGGGAGCAATTAATTCAAGAAAAGAGACAAAACAACAACCCTGAAATATTGCAAAACAAAATGACGCAGCATTGCATTTTTAGCAGGAAATGCTAGCATCTATAGCGGGGTCAAAATCTGCACATACCAAATAAGCAAGGATTAGATGATCATGATCACCATGCCCATAATATTGCAAGTGATTAGGCCTCCCTCTAGATGCTCCTTGTGGTGAATGGAAGCTGGAGATGTGAAGATGTAATAAAATTGCAAATAATATCTTGATTTTTAATAAATGTTTTATAATGTTTATAAGGAATATTATGTTATTTGATTAGAAATATAACATGGAAAAAACATAACTGCTCTTATCAAAGAAAATTGGTACTTATCTTGGGTCAGGTAAACATTACTTGTTTCAAACTGTGCTTACCTGTATCAAGATGAAGCATTCCAGTTCTCACCTTCTACAGTGTTTGTCAAGTGTTACATTTATGGTTTCTTATGTTGAACTTTAATGCTTTTTTACTAGAACAACAGACAGGAACAAGTAATTCTGAGACCTTTCAAAAAATGTAGGACTTTCTGCTATAGTGTTTTTTCAAGAAATTTGAAAGCTATTATTCATTTTTCAGCTGTAAAAGCTTTGGAGAAATGTTTTACACACACACACACACACACACACACACACACACACACACAGAGTGCCCAGATTATAAATAATTAAAAGGGATAAGTGGGGACAATACTCAAGGTTACAAGGAAAATGTTTACTTTTCTGACTAAATTAGTTCATTCAAGTCATAGACTCATTGACTGGAAGAATATTGTTTTTAAACCTTTACCTTACTCAACAATTTTAGCTCAAGCTGAATTAATGTCACCTTAACTTTCAGGTTCATGACCTAAATCATGACATAGCTATAACCTGACATTTAGGGTTACTGCTTCCAAAAGTCATATTAAGCTATATATTCTATAGTCGCCTCCCACAGAGGATATAACAACAGATAAGAGGGATATGCAAAATATGCCAGTTCATAAATAGAATGGGATACCTGTCTAGAATTTTTCAAGCTCCAAATTGCAGGGCCTGAGGGAGAAAAAGCACATTTCAGAGTTTTCTGTAATATTCTGTCTTTGAATTGGTGAATTTTGCATATACCAATAGAGAGTGATAGCAATATCCCTCTCTATTGGGTGAGATGGTCGGTCTCATAAACAAATAAATGCAATCTCCTTTTGGATGACAAAGCAAATCTATTGAGTTGATGGCTGACCTTGTCTAGACTCAAAAGCCTATCACTTAGTCAGGAGACTTCTATCTCTCCATTGGGGTTGAACTACCTTTATAGTATAAATTTTAAGCATAAAGTAGCTACTCAAATAAACATTAAGCTTTCCTAAATAAGGAAGGGAAAAAAAAGAGAGAGAGCTGTGATGGATTGCTTCTGCATGAGTTAGAGTTCAAGGTGATTGCTTTCTGCATGACAACAAGTCATGACAAGAAAAATATTCTTTGTATCTTAGATCTATACCGATTGTCACTACAACTAGGTTCATATATTGTAATGACCCATGATTTATTTAATTATGATTTGTTTAATAAACTTTTAGTGACATTCTGCTAGGTCATAAAATAAAGTTTGCAAACTATAATGTCTGAGTTCAAAGAAAGTTCTATGTTAAAAGCACACAAACCATTCTATGGTTTAGCTCAACATGTATACCTTTTAGCACCCTTTGAAAGCAATTGTGCCCAACTTCTATTCAGTGAAGTGACTGCACAATTTTGCTTGTGTCAGCAATGGCATTTTCCATGCATATACAGAAGCATCATTGGTGAAGCAGATCTTCCTGAGGAAACAACTGGCCCCAACAAAAATCTTTATCAAGACAATGTGCGTCTAGCATCCCTTCATAGTAGATCACCCTTGATCTACCTTTTCCTTCCACAGCACTTTTTCTTTGAGAAAAGCTTACTTCTTTGACATGATTTACATAGCTCAAATCCCTGCCAATTGTGATTGTTGTTTTTGTTGTTAATATCCTATATGTTACTAAATATGGTTTGTTTGGTTATTGACTGTTTGTTTCAAATAATCTCCAGTTTGTTGCATAGGCCCTGTACTAGCAAGCCAAGATGCTTGCTAGATGCTTGAAAATGTATTCATTTCTTGTGTACTGAATGCTGATGCTATTTGGAATGGAGTGGTGACACTGATTGAATGAAGAATGGTTGTCAGCATCATTCCTTGAATGGATAACTAGAAAGACAAGTGTCCCTCTGAAAATTAGATGACAATTGGGCTTTTATCCAGAATGCCAGAATCATTACTCCATTCAGAAGCACTGTATCTGGAATGTGTAGGCAGAGAAAACATTCACTCTAGCATGGCACATATTACATGGAATTGCAAATAGGGTCATTCTTCTGCTCCGAGTCCCAGTGCCCAGAGTAATTAACTTCATATACCAAGTCTGAAATCTGAGTTCAAGTGCAGCGATGAGAGGTCCAACCCCAAAGGGTACAGTTCTTGAGTTCTTTATTACTACTACAATAAAAGAAATAATAGTTCTTTTTTTAAAAGGAGCAGGTGCATATGTATGTAGGGAGACAGGTCTCACTGTTAAGTCTTTGCCCTGGAAATTCGTTTTTTATATCCTTGTACTGGACAGATTTCTTCCTTGAACTTCTATTCAAAAGACATTTGCCTTTTTAAAAACTCAGGAGTATGGTTATATATAAATACCAAATATACATATATGTGCAACTCCAGAGAGTAATCATTGGATTGCTACATATTGTTTTAAGTCCCCAAAGATACTAAGGAGAGCTGGCTGGGAAAAAAGAGTGAATTTTAACCAGTTCTTGTTAAAAAATCTCTTGACATGTTGAATGTTAAGGAGAAATATTTGATAATAAACATTTACAAAAGTGGTGTTTCTGTATGTTTGTATAATGACATCATTCTAAGAAAATCATTACCCCTGTGGGTAGGCTGGCCCTGATCTTGATGGCCTTCCAGAAGGGCTTGAAGATCTGGCCTTGCTTTTTGGTTTGGGCACCAGAAAGTGGTGCAGAGCTCATAAAATGGCTGTACTGCTCTTGAAGTACTGTGCTCTACCAATCAATGTATTGTATATTTTGTGATTGATCTAATGTTTTGTATTGTTTATATGGTTCCTTTATTTTTATTGCTTTTGTTTTAATTGTAAATCTCCCAGAATCACATGGAGAGAGGGGCACAGTGGTGGGATTCAATTTTTTTTAATACCGGTTCTCTGGGCATGGCTTGGTGGGCATGGCTTGGTGGGTGTGGCAGGGGAAGGAGACTGTAAAATTCCCATTCCCTCCTCATCCCACTAATCTACTTTCCAGCTCTGTTCTACTGCACAGGGCAACCAAAGAAGACCCAGCCAATCAGCTGGGACTTGGGAGGCAGAGAATAGATGGGGACAGAGCCAGTCGGAGGGGGTATTTGCTGATTCTCCAAACTACTCAAAATTTCTGCTACCGGTTCTCTAGAACTGGTCAGAACCTGCTGAATACCACCTCTGGAGGGGCAGCTATATAAATTGAATACCTATATAATTAACATACTGTCAAATATATGACTCAATGGGGGAAAATGAGGATCACCTCCTACATTTCCATGGATGAAGTAACTTGAAGTAAAGATGTTTCTATTATTGGCCTTAGGCCTGAAAGCCAGCTGGGTCACTTGGACCTCTCTCTCCCTCTCTCTCCCTCTCTCTCCCTCCCTCCTTCCCTCCCTCCCTCCCTCCCTCTCCAATCCATCTCATAGGGTGGTTGTTGTGGGTGGTTGTTGTGGGGAAAATAGGAGGAAGGACTTTGCCACTTTGAGTTATTTATAAACATAATGAGGAGATGTAAAAAAGATTTTAAGAAATTTGATACATGCAAAAAAAAAGCTCTGATGCAAATTGATTTATGCTAGTTAGGTACACAATTATCTTCTGAATTCCTGAAAGAGTAGAATATAATCAAAGAAATTTTGATATTACTTTAAGATATAATAATATTATTATAAATAATAAAAACATTGTGTGAAAAAAAATCAAATATGCTTTTTTAAAATTCAGAGCCTATGTAGACGTTTTTTTTAAAAAATAGAGATTTGTCAAGAAAGAATTAGTGGACTTATTAACAAATACTAGTAAACTGACATTAAATTTCTATCACTATCAGATCATTTGGAATCCACAAATCCTTCAGTTTATGAGAAATTTATAATTTAGACTATCATAAGCTATCCTGTTAATATTCATTAGAAAATCTCTAGTACTTGGCTCATGTTTTCTTGAATGTTAAAAGGTGCCTCCCATTTTTAGAAATTATAGTAAATTTATAAACATATTTAACTGTTTGTTTGGATTAATTTCATTTTATTTACCCTTACTTCCTTTGGCTTCCTGACTGCATAGACGCAACTCTCTTATAACATTGCTATGTATTAACATCATATAATCGCCTAGAGTCAGTCTATGAGGAAGATGGGCAGTTCTAAATATGATACAGTATGTAAATAAATAAAATGATGACAAAATAATAGTTGAAATAGTTTCATAAGGCTGAAATCCTATTTGGGTTATCATAATGTTGTTAATATAAAAGATCTTCCATAAAAAGATTTTTCCTCATAAGATTTTCTGTTACAGGTACTATTGTTAGAGGTTATTTGTTTCCCTTGTCATTCCCGTATTGGTGGTTCAATAGCAGTGACAACAAACAAGTGATATATTTTTAAAAAGTGAATAAGGCAACTGCAACTGTATGTCTCCTTTTTATGTGTAATGAGTACTTGTAAAAAAGGAGTAGGGCTTTGATCATATGGTTGCAGTATCCTTCTCCCCTCCTCCCACTCTGTAGTTGCCCCTGATGTCGATACAAAGATTATTTCTGCAACATATTCCTGGCAAGGAGAGAAAGAACACTAGCCTTGGAGCGGGGTTACTTCATTTTGTTGTTGTTTCCACAACAACTATGGAAGCTGTCATAGTTGTCTCTCCCAGCTTTCATCATTCAGGAAGACAAGGCGACCCCCTGAATTAATAATAGGAAATATAATGTAACATGTCCATGCCTTTTTGTCCTTGGGTAGTGGCAAAATCACTTCATGGTGACACTTTAACTTTCTAGATTTGTGGAACTCTAGAAAGCAAAGGCATGATTTTCTAAAGCAAATAGTGAGAAGACAATGCAGTTGATAAATGATTGCGCATCTGTTTCATTGAGACAATAATGTTACCAAACTAGTAAGATTCTGAAATCTATTTTAAGTTCACTGCAATACAATGTGCTGTTGTATTTTCTAGCTATGAACAGATCTTTAAACAGATCATACATTTTATATTAGCTCCGAGTTTTTCCTCTAGTAGCAACTATAATATGCCAAGATTTATAGTTTAGAGCAAAATCAAGAAAATACATGGATTTAACTACTGGAGTCACTGTTTATAGAAAACAAAATCAAATGGTCATTCAGAATGAGGCAACACAGTTACACTTTTTAATGCTACTCAGATCTGTGATTTTTTTTTTCTTTATACAAAAAGTAACTTTATGGCAGAGCTCTGAAGAATGAATAACAGGCTGTACAATAGTATTGTAATTCATGCCAGGTCTGTGTGAAACCTGGACACTTTTTTTTAAGTTAAACTGTAGCCAGATGGAAGGTGGCAGGAAAATGGCTTTGCTATGCACTTTCTTACCTCAGGGCAAAACTTTTAAAACAGCCACGACATAAAGCTTTATTTCCTCTGTGCCTTTTATGTAATGTTACTTTTGTAAAGACTGTCCAGTTTAGCTATTTTATGGGAAGCAAATAGAAAGCACTATTCTGAGGCCACCTGAGATTTTTTGAAACATAATAACTTCACATCCTAAGTGAGTTGTGGTAAAAATTTTCAACTCTCTGAATATAACTATTTACCATCTCTTAGCTTGTTCAGAATTACTTAAATAACAGCAACATTAAATTAAACAAAATAAAATATTATATTTCCAATTCTCCTTCAATGATGCAACATTCCCAGCATCATTCATTTAATTCAAACTCCAGGAAGCATTGGAAGTGCATTTGTCTTGTAATTCAACCAATGAATTACTTAGTACCGATAAATGCTTTTGCTAATGTAAGGAATTACACCCCCATAATGGGCTTTAACTTTATATATATCAAGTGGCTTTACCCAAAGTTTGTGCTCTCCTAATGGGTAGATTTCAGTTGGCAAAATCCTTAGGAATGGAGAATCCTGTTAGTTCGTCCATCTGTCAGGTTGAGGAAGCCTATCATACTATGTGATGTTAGCACACATATAAAGGCACATGCCGGTATCAGTATTGCGTGAATACCAATAGTTTTAGACACAAATGCATATAAAGATATAATTATAATTTCTGCAGTGAACAAATGATTGAACATAGAATAGTGAAAGTAAAAAGCCTGTCACAAAAGACTGAAACACAGTCAAGTGGATGAACTAAGTATATCAATTTTCTAAGCTTTTATAAGAAAGGTATATTTTCACAATTAGTAAGTTTTACACTTCATTAACTTACCCATGTGAGTTCAATAATAGGCTGCTCACATTTTAGAGGTGCCATTGTATCTAGCCATTAAAAACAGATGGTTTGCTTACCCTAGGTGCTTGCAATGAGTCACACTTATTCCAGCAGTATTTAACTCCTGACAGAAATAGAAGTAGAATAATTGATGTCACTGATAATATGATTACTTTTCTTGAAAAACAGAGTTTAGAAGAGAGAAAAAATCTTTCTTTTTTCTAAAGTTATCTAGAATGTGGAAAGAACAATCCTAAACTGAATTGGCAATGCTAATATATTTAAAGAGTGAAACATAATATCTAAAAATAATAATATCACAATGACTGAATCTTTGTACGCTTAAATCTTGGCCCTGGAATGAAATAACAGTGTTTCAAACTCCATTGTTTTGTGTAGACTGTGGAGTCTAAACTTATCAGGAAAAATATGTTTTAGAGTGGTAGATTTTTGGAATGTACTCCTTATTAGGTCAGTGATAGTTTTTCTCTCAACAGTTGGTGATATTTGAATGCTATCTAATTGTACACTACCTATCTAATTAATCATAATGGAATTTGCAGCATTAAAACATACAAAACTTCATGTTGTGTAATTCTATAATAGCACACATAAAAGCACACATAAACACAACTAATCTCACCTTTAAAATACTACATTAAATGCATTTTGGTAACAATTTTACAAATGATAATTTCAGAAGTGGTAACTGTGTTGATCTATATAGATCAGTGTTCTGAGTAGTAATATTGATAGAATAAAAACATGTATTCATCTGTGATTAAATTTGTATGCTTACTTTGTCTATTTTTACAAATAATTCAAATAAATTTAGATATTGAAAGGAGTTGCCAAGCTTTTCTTCCATAAAAACTGCCCTCAGTTCAGGGAATCATGCATCAAAAAAGGATCATATGGTCATGATTTCTTACAGTTTAGTCTGGCAACTAGAAATATGGCACTGATGTTATGTTCCCAAAAGGACAGAAAAAAATTGTGAATGTACAGTATATGTTTTTCTTTAAAAGTGCAGCTATTAAAATAAAATCATGTGATGTTTATTAAGAAGTAAGTCTATTGTGATTAGTTGAAATTTCTCTCTGTTATATAGTTAGGATTGTAGCTGTTATTATGAATTAAGAAAAAAAAGTCAGAAAATATCTTAAGCCTGTGAAGAAAACAATAATGAGCTCAGTGTGATACAACTTCTGAAAGGAGAAAAGAAAAATCTTAAATTGTTCCTTAGTATATGACACTATTGTTACACATCTCTTTGCTGATGGATCAGATCAACTATAATATATTCATTAAAAAAAGCATTTTGTCCCAAAGAGAAACATTATTTATAGATGAATAACACATATTCAGTAAAAGCTGAAAAGTATTCACATTCCTTACCAGGGTTCAAAGAATGGAAAGTGGTGTTTTTTTTTTAAATTAATGTTATTATTTTTAGAGTATGAGGAAAACCTGGACAAAAGATTTTTACAATGTTTCCTTCTGAAACTGATTTGCACAATCAGGTTGTGCAGCACAAGTACAGCCACTAACAATTTCTCAAGGCAGAAATGCACAGTGTCATTCCTTTGCTCACTCTCAGCTCACTGCTAGATGTCAAAAGTAGTGTTTTCTAATTTAGGTCTCCTGGAGTTTATTCCAGAGTTGGCAAACTCCTTCAGTCCACTTGAATTGTATAGCAGAAAGGCCTCCTGCCTTCTGGTCATTGCCATTGATGGCCACTTGATTTTGGGTTACAGGGCTTGAGAAACAATGGAGCTTTTTGTCAGACTTATGTTTGCTGATGGAACAATGGAATGTTGAACAGTGAAACTTTCTAGCCATATGACAGGAATATCAGCGAACGAATGGTTGAGAATGTTGATGGACCTGAGATGGATGAATCAGGAGGAGAGTGCCAAGTATGAGGAGGAGGATGGCTTGTGTCTCTCGAAAGACCACTCAGGAAAGCTAAAACAGATGCTGCTTTTTTTTTCAGCAAGGCAGGACCAATAAAGGAACAACAGAGTAACTAATGAATTAGAGTAGTGATAAATGCAATCCAGGTAGAACACCAGGATACTACCATGGCTAAATAGTGAAGGAGTTGAAATCTGGAAAGGTTTTTTTTTAAAAGTTAGCTTCATGTCCACATGGTTTCTGCATGGGAGTCAAGCACCTTAATGCTGAAGTGCAAAAAAGCAACTTATCTGGTCATTGTCCTGAATAAACTGGTGAAGTGATAGATCTCCCTTTTTCCTATTCTCTGGAGAGAAAAAGGGTGGTGGTCAGGACAAGAGGAGATTTCGCTAGATATTTACATCTGTGTTTTTGCCATTTACTGAGATAGACAAAGCTTCTTTACTGGGAAAGTAACTTATGACAAATATAGCAAAAATCTACACACTTGGAAGCATAAACTGTACTGATAGGCATAATTCTGTACAAGTTGTTTCAGCTTTTTCAAACCCAGTATGAGTTAAAATTATGACAAAAAAAGGACTCTCCCATGGTAAACAACATTTTTGTAATACTTCTATAATACAGCCTTTCTATGCTATTTCGAACTATTCCATCTAAACAAAGCTATTTTATAAAATAGCGCAGATGTACAGTATATAATTGTTTGGTAGCATTCATTTGGTACAATGTTCTTTATAAAATGAAATTTAATAGCCGAATATTTAATGACAACTTTAGAGAAAAATGGTATCATACTGATATTTTCCAAATGGAAGGCAATTGTAACTAAACCTGTGGATAAAGGATAATATTCAAGTATTAAGTGATAAAGCATGTTATTTGATTTTTTTGGGGGGTTTTATTTTGATTTTTCTCAGAACTATAGTAAATGATGTCACTGAAAGTTCTTTCACCCATGTAGTGTTCCTTGCTGAATGCAACTGCAGGCTTATTTAACATTCATAATTTTTATGGATAGTTCATAGCTTGGAAGGATTTCCCAGGTAAAATATATAGCTTAATTCAATAGACTTCTTCTTATGAACATAAATTCCCCACTCCCAATTTCCTTGGATATATCTCCAGATCTTCCAAGCCATACAGAATTTGATTACTAATATAGATACAATGAGCATTGAACTGTACATAATCTATTAGCTTGGATTGAAAACAGCTCAATATGCAATTTTTAAACCATAATGATTGGAGAGGAGAGGCAATTGGATGTTTGATTACCCTTTCCAAGATCAAAATTTTGGCTCTTATTTCAAAGGGAGGGAATTAACTAATTCCACTGGACCAAGATGATAGGGATGTAAATGTGCTGGCTTTATTTTTTCCTCTACCTTATAATACATTTAATAAGCACTGAATTCAGCCGAAAGAATGCTGAGTTCCATTAAATTGTTTCTTTCTTTTAGAGGCCATGGCTAGTGTCCAACTTGCCCACCCGTATTATAGTATAGTGGGATAGTACTTGAATATAGAAGAATGAACACATTGCAACAAGGCCTTTAAACTTGGCAAGTTTAAGACTTGTGGATTTCAACTCTCAGAATTCCTGAGCTAACATGACTGGAGGAGGAATTCTGGGAACTGAAGTCCACAATTCTTAACGTTGTCAAGTTTGAAGACCCCTGCATTACAAAATAGGTAGATTGTTTCAACAGTGGCTTTGTCCTTTCAGAAATACAATAGTAAATAACCAAATAACCAAGGAATGGCTTGCTAAAAATATAAAACTATTGAAACCTAAAAAATAAAATTGTAGTTTTACCTGGTTTTTTTTAAATAACAAAAAGCCTCACAAAATTAAATAATACAGAAAAAAATCCCCAGGTAGTTTACTTAAAAGCAGTTGTAAAATATGTTCTTTGCCACTTTTTAATTTTTATGAAATGTACTATTTTAAATAAAGAAGGATGACATACACCTGCTGTGTGTGGCCACATTTGAGTTCAGA
Organism: Notechis scutatus; assembly: GCF_049901735.1. NCBI lineage: Eukaryota > Metazoa > Chordata > Lepidosauria > Squamata > Elapidae > Notechis > Notechis scutatus. Next base: position 165,039,782 of record NC_142011.1, read on the forward strand.
GGTGTGTTTTAATATGTGTGTGGAGGTGTGAAAATAGCAATGTATGCACCTCTTTAAACCAATGTTTACTTCTGGGAGTGGGCACTGCTTTCTGCATTATAACATGATCCAAGGAAAAGATTGAGTTTAATGGGCTAAACTTATGCCACCCCACCACCATGGTTCTGAAATACCAATTGGAAAATTAATCTAAAGTTCTGCAGAGCCGTCATATACCATCACAATGGCATCCAATGGATTCTAACCAGAGGTGGTATTCAGCAAGTACTGACCAGGACCGGTAGTGGAAATTTGGAGTAGTTTGTAGAACCAGTAGCGGAAATTTTGAGTAGCTTGGAGAACTGGCAAATACCATCTCTGAATGCCCCTGCCCCCATCTATTTTCTGCCTCCTGAGTCCTAGCTGATTGGCTGAGTCTTCTTTTGTTGCCCTGCACAGGAGAATGGAGCTGGAAAGCAGGTTAGTGGAGTGGGGAGGGAATGGGGATTTTACAGTCCCCTTCCCCTGCCAGGGCCCACCAAGCCACCAAGCCATGCCTACCAAGCCACACCCACATAACTGGTAGTAAACATTTTTGAATCCCACTACTGATTCTAATGGAACTTCTGAAGTAAACAAATTCCAACTGGTGGGGCCCAGAAAGAGAACCTTCTCTGCCGTTTCCCTGTACTATGGAATATTCTGTACCAGGAGATGAGACAGGCACTTACTTGTTCTCCTGGCTTTCTGGAAATGAGTAAAAACATGGCTCTGTGATCTTCATGTGGATGCCAGAAGACCACACTGGGGCTAGTTTGCATTTTAAAAGCCCTCCCTTCCCCTTTTAATTAATTTTCAAACAATGTTTTAATCATCCTTGCCTATTTAAGTTTTTAACTTTTATATGTTGTTTTCCCATTTTAATATTTATTGCACACTACCCAGAGTGCCTCTGTGAGGGAGACAGCTGATTTAAAAATATAATAAATAAATACTTGCTTATTTGGTCAAAATAATTATATATAAAAACTGTTTCTTCATATTTCTAGGTGTTAAAAGTACTAGGAAATAAGTTTCTATGAGTTAAAATAGGAAGGCACCACATAAACATGAAGCATAGAATAGCCCAAAGCACAGAAGTTCCCTGAGGGTAGACAAAAGTTCCCCGAGGGGGGCTCCAGCATGAGTTTGAAAATTCAGAACACTAAACCATTGAATCTTGCAGATTATCCTTGGACACATATATTTGCCTTCATTTGTAAAGTAAGTACTGTGTTTCTCCAACAATACGCCCCACCCCATAAGAAGACCCAGCATGTTTTCTAGGCATAAAATGAAATTAAGTCCCTCCCCCCAAATTTAGGCCTAGTTTAAAACATGCGAAATTGGGGGGGGGCAGGGGGAACTTGCCATTAGGAGTGCCCCGCGGGCAGCTACGCCTCACCATCAGCTGCTCCTAACAGCCAATCATGGTGGAGCATGGAGGGCTCCCTTACCCCCACCAAGCACCTTTGCTGCAGACCTAGGTCAGCAGGTGGGCAGCATCGGCATGGATGTCCGGCAGTATTTCAGCCACTTCTCAGGCCTCCGTAGCTTCCACGGTTCCCACAGGTGCTGGGGCCTCTCTCACCAGCGCTGTCTCCAACAACAGTGTCTGAGTTGCTTCCGCTTTCCCCCCGTCCCCATAACAATAGGAAAAAAACCATTTTGAGGTGCCTGGGAGAGCCGCACACTGTGTTTTGGTTTAATTCTGAGTGGCTGAGTGGGTGTGAAAAGAGCCGAGCGAGCATCTCTGCTGCTGCCACCCTTGGTGCTCCAGCCTCAGGCTCTGCAAATTTGCAAAATTCATGGTGCACAACCCATTCCTGCATTCCAAGCGCCCAGGCCAAGCTGCAGCTGTCCCTCTCTCACCAGCGCCATCTCCAATAACAGCGGCAGCAGCGGCGGGAACCGTGGAAATTATAGAGGCAGCTCCCCCACTCGAGAAGTGGCTGAAACGCTTCCATGGTTCCCGCCGCTGCTGCCACTGTTGTTGGAGATGGCGCTGGCAAGAGAGGGACAGCTGCAACTCGGCCTGGGAGCTTGGAATGCAGGAACGGGCTGCGCACCGGGACTTTTGCAAACTTGCAGAGCCCGAGGCTGGAGCACCAAGGGTAGCAGCAGCAGAGATGCTCGCTCGGCTCTTTTCACGCCCACCCAGCCACTCGGGATTAAACCAAAACGCAGCGCGCGGTGCTCCCAGGTACCTCAAAATGTTTTTTCCCCCTGTTGTTACAGGGACGGGGGAAAAGTGGGAGTGACTCAGATGCTGTTGTTGGAGATGGCGCTGGCAAGAGAGGTGCCAGTACCGGTGGGAACCGTGGAAGCTACGGAGGCCTGAGAAGCGGCTGAAACACTGCCGGCAGACATCCCTGCCCGCCTGCTGACCCAGGTCTTCAGTGCTTGGTGGGGGTAAGGGAGCCCTCTGTGCTCCACCATGATTGGCCCTTAGGAGTGGCTGGTGGCGAGGCATAGCTGCCAGCAGGGCACCCTAGACGAGGGTGCGCGGGGGGGGGGGGGGGGAAAAAAATTAATTCACCCCCGAAAAGACATCCTAGCCATTTTTTCAGGGCTAAAAAAAAAAAAAAAGACCCGGCCTTATTATATGAGAAACATGGTACTCCTCAGAATCATGTAAAGTGAGCATCGGTTTGTAATTATTTTAATTTTATTTTAATAAATTTTATTCAAAATTTAATTTAAATTAATCTACTTTCAGACTTATGAGGTACAATCATTGTTTTAAAATTGTGTGTGTGTGTGTATGTGTGTGTGTGTATCCCCCCAATTCTTGGTTCAATTAATACCAAGGCTTTGAACAAGAATGGTTTTAAATGCAAAATATTGCTTACTTTTTTTGGAAAACATATTTTCATCAGCAAATACATCCTAAGAGGCAGACTTGCTAGGTTCTAGATGGGATATTTTGAAATTGGTTTTCCTTTATAAATATGATTGAAAGTATACTTTCTCTCACAAGGACAACAAATTCTTGGTTTAATCAGTGGTATGTAGAGGAAAGAAATAACTTTAAATGATTCATAAGATGTGGTAGATCTGTTGAAAACTTTAAAACATGATGGTTAAATGAAACTTATTTGTCCAATAGCATTTGATTTATTTTACCAAATATTATGCAATTCTTTTAAAATATACATATCTATTCACATTTTTATAACTTATGATAATGCAATAATATTTCTCCACAAGTGCATGTTTGAAAGTAAGGATTTCAATGGATTTGTGGAGAAAGATGGAGTCTGTTTGTTTCTTTCTTTTGCAGATTTGCATGTCTTAGAATGCTATGAAGGAAAAATAGATCTTTCACAACACGTATCTCTGTTTCTTATGTAAATCAAATAACCTTAATATTGTTAAAAAATTAAATATATTTCCAAAATATATTTGTATATTATACAGTATAACATATTGTGATATTAGCACAGATTGGGTTGAAACCGGCCTACATGTTGCTAGCTGTCTTTCCAACTTGGGTTGTGCTGTCTGAAGAATAGGCATGCCAAGATCAGAGGGAAATGTTGGATGAGCTCTGTTCAACATACAGCCAATACAATTGAAATGTATTTCATTCTTCTGTTCCCAGAAACACAAAAAGAGCAACTAATAGATTATTTGACAGCTGTCTAGATGAGAGGAGATGACTTCATTCATTTCTGATGAATGCTGTTCTTCATAATGTATTAATGTTCATGGCAAGTGTGGATAACCTGTAGCTGCAGGACTGAGATAGCCTCAAAGTCTTTTCTTCTAGTTTCTAGAATAATTTTCTAGAATTCCTATGGTATGGGTTTATTAAAAAGTAATTTCCCTCTTTTAAGATGGAATTCATGAATATATCTACTACAAAATATAAATACTAAAATACTCTAAAATAAATACAACATCGTTTTAAAAGTCATTGCCCAAAAACCTCCAAGAGAAAAATGCAAAATATAACACATATGTAAATTATAGTCTTCCTCACTTTCACCTTTCCAAATTAAGATTCATTTAATCCAGGCATACATTAATATTTGAGATGCTCCATATATATTCACTGCAGCTGTGAGCTTGGAAAATGATTAAACAGAAACAAAAGTTCACAATTCAGCTTAAATGAAAACTGCATACCTGACTCCCATGTGCCCTTTAAAAACTCCCACTGTAAAAATATGATTAAAAAGTGTCTACTGTAATCAGTCATTAACCAAGGGACAATATCTGCTTTGTCACACATGGGAGATATCCAAAGATCTTTGGAATGTTCCTGAACATAAATCTCTATTCTGAAACGGTGATATTGCTGCAGCTGTTGCTAAATGTTTTACAAATTAAAATTAGTTTATTTTGCAGACTGTAATTCATACATTCTGAATCTATTTCTAGATTTATTTCTAGATTTGTTAAACAGATCCAATAAAAGGAAAAACTGGCAGTTTCCTTCAAATAAATATTTGGGAAAAAGTTCTGCTGATTGTTGTGAATTTTTTTTTTAATTGCATTTGTTAGTCATGCTAGCCATTAGAGAAAAAAACATACACTTGTTATGAAATGAGCAATGGACTCACTAAACATTGAATACTTATTTTGACTATGATATGGGCACTAACTGACTTTCTTCATTTCCCATGTTAAAGCTAATATTGTGAAGAAAATTTCTTCTTTATACTGTACAATTGTTTTGGATTTTTGTTCCTAAAGGAATACATACACACAATATCAACTTCAAACACTTCTCTTAGTTGAAGAATATCTGATGTCAGTGAAAGTGTCTAATAGTATCCTTAATTGCACAATGTTCCAATAGACATCACTTTCCATAAAATCCAAATTTTTGGTTTGTACTAGAGGGACACCGTCTCATGAAATTTTCTCAAATCAGGAAGGAAAACTACAAGAGACATAATAAAGAGAGAAATAGATATATATATGAAATAATAAGCACCAATTCTCTTAGTCATCTAAAGACATTTGTGGAGGTCGAGGAGCAGGGAAGTTAAAAAGTCAGGATGATGATAAATAAAATAAGTAATGATATGTAATATGAGCATGAATACAGTTGAAGTCCATGAAGAAAGAGATACCTGGGTCCAAGTTACTTTCCAAAAAGATTTTTTTATGTTTTGTGTGTTGTGTATATATGTCTTTTTTTGGGGGGAGAATTAATGAAACCTTGCAGAAATATAGAATGAGAATAATGGTAACTAAGTCAGAAAGAAATAGATGAAATAATAATAATAAAATGGAATAAGAGTAAAGAGAAATAAAGAGAAAATGGATAAGAGGTTTTTGTATGTTTATATGGAAATGGTTTAAAACAGAATTATAGTTCATCTGACTTGTTAAATTTATAATGGAAAAAGGTTTAAATATGTAATGGATAATGATGACTTGTGTGTTTTGAAAATTAATAAAACTTGTGTTTTTTTAAAAAAAAAAGTCAGGATGATGATTGTGAACTCATGAAAGTCCCAAAATGTGCATCAGGCATATAAAAAGGGGCAGAATTTGGATTGATAGTCACATCCATGATCTTGATTTTGCTGATGTCTTCCCATGGTTACTCTTGATGTCACCCCACAATAATGAAATAAGTTTTATTAAAAATAATTGTTTTCTTAGTTTAATTGTTAAAATAATAAATATGAAAGAAAACAATGATTATACAACATTATATGATATATTAAAAGAAACAAAAACAAAAACAAAAACACCCAGTAAACAGAAAAAAATCTATATAAGAATATTTATTACATAAAATTAATTATATTATTAAACCTAGTAAATATAAAACATAACAATATACTATGCTATTGTTTGATCCATTTGTAAAAATTACATGACAATATTTTGCTATTTATTTATGTAATAAATTTATGGGTAGCAAATGATTAAAAACAAAATAAAAACAGTATAAAATAGCATGAATTTAAAAACATCAACAACATTATTTAGCTGCATAATACAATTATGTAAAATTATTACTTTGGTATATCCCCAGTTCAAGAGAGTTAATATTCTTCATGAAATAATAAATCACAGGTGTTAGGAATATAATTTAACATCACACAGAGATCCTTAAATATAATATTTATTTCCAAAATTATATTATCATATGTATAGGTTGGAAACCAATCAAAAAAGCATAACAGAAACTTTTAACCAGAAAGCATAAAACTCTAATACCTATTCTTTTTTCAATGTTCTTTGAGGCTCCAATATGTTGTGTATGAAATAATGTTTTCTAATGAATTAATTTCATTTTTAAATTATAGAAGGTATATTTTCTATACTGTGTGAAATTTTGATACCTGATTTTCCAAAATGAAATATTCCAATTCTTCCTTAGTTCAAATATATAACTGATGCTTTCATTTTACCATCTTATAAAATTGAATTGTTGGTTTCTGTTCAAGCACTGTGTCTCTTAAAAAAGCAAGAATTCCTTATGCCTTCAGGGCTTTTAAAATATCTAGGCCACATTTATTTAATATATTTTTCAACTTTACAAATTGCCAGGGGTATTGGAATTAAAATGCAAGTTACTTAAAATGTAGTTACTCAAAATATTTAAAACAACCATTAAAAATCAACTGATTTCAAGGATTAATCTCTTGGTTACCTCATGTATTTTGAAAGTATATTTTCCCAGTTGTTTTCATATCTGGATTACATCATAGCATCAATTTCTTTTGTGGTTTAAAATATAAAATGTAGCTGCTTTGCTAGTAATAATGAAATGTACTTACCGAAAAGCAGAATACAAAAATCCTGATTAATGACCTGGGCCATACAGTTACAAATCGAAAAAAGAAGAAATAATTTTAAAAGAGCCCTGAGAATGTTTTTATTTTAAAATAAAAACTAGAAGTTTATCTTACAGAAGGAGAAAAATTTCAAAAGCTTCTCAGATTTTCTCACAGTATTTTTCAAAACAATAGTTTGGTGTAAGAAGAAATGAGAACTTAATCCATATCAAATTCCAAATTAAAGGTGAATGGGGATTTGCATGAGCTATATGGTATACCTCAGAATGATAGGCAATTGATAATCAATTATTAAATTATTATTAAATTAATTCAATTATTAAATTTGGCTTGCAAATTTCTTTGGTACATGATGTATGATATCACTTCAGGATATATTTTTTTGTGGTTTTTGGGGTTTGGGGAAGAAACCACAGAGTCAGGTAGGGTATTCCAAACATTGACCACTCTGTTGCTGAAGTCGTATTTCCTGCAATCAAGTTTGGTGCAGTTAACCTTGAGTTTGTATCTATTGTGTGCTCTTGTGTTGTTATGGTTGAATCTGAAGTATTTATTGACAGATAAGTCATTGCAATGTATGATTTTATATGCCATACTTAGATCAGACCGAAGACGGCGTAATTCAAGGTTTTCTAGGTCTAGAATTTCAAGTCTGGTGGCATAAGTTATTCTACAACGAGTAGAGAGTGGAGAACTCTTCTTGTGAAATATTTCTGGACTTTCTCAATTGTGCTAATACCAGATGCATATTGTGGGTTCCAGACTTATGAGCTGTATTCGAGTATTGGTCTAGCAAATGTTTTGTATGCTTTAGTTAGTAGTGTGATATTACCAGAGAAAAAGCTACGTAGGTTTAGGTTAACAACTCTTAATGCCTTTTTGGCTATGTAGTTACAGTGGGCTCTAGCACTTAGATAATTAGAGATGAGTATTCCAAGGTCCTTTACAGAGCTTTGATCATCAACAAGGTCTTGACTATTCAGCTTGTATTTCATTTTCTTTTTTCTTTTTGCCAATATGTAAGACAGAGCATTTATTTGTTGAGATTTGAAGTTGCCATTTGTTTGACCATTCTGATACATAGTCAAGATCTTTTTGAAGGGTAGCAGTATTGTCTGTGGTATTGAACAACTTTACATCATCAGAGAAGAGAACGCAGTTGCTCTTAATATGATCACAGAGTTCATTTATGTAGAGTATGAAGAGAGTTGGTCCTAGAAACACTGCCTTGTGGGACACCACAGTTGACAGGTACAGAATTTGATAGGACACTGCCAATTTTGACCATTTGTTGTCTGTTTGACAGGAATGCTTCTATCCAGTTATGCAGTTGTCCAGAGATACCATAAGATTTTAGTTTTAGGAGTAGTTTGTTGTGTACCACTGAATCAAAGGCTTTACAGAAGTCTATGTAGATTGCATCTATTGTTTTGCCCTGATCGAGTTGTGTAGTCCATATGGTTTTGCAGTGTAAGAGTTGCAGATTACAGGATAGTTTTTTTCTGAAACCAAATTGTTTATTAGAGAGTAGGTTGTTTGTCTCTAAGTGGAAGATAATGGATTGGTTAATAATTGATTCCATGACTTTATAGGTGATGCAGCATAAGGAGATTGGTCTGTAATTTTCAAGTAGGCCTTTTTGAAGGTGGGGATGACCATGGCTTGTGACCATAGTTTTGGCAAGGAGTTGGTCCTGAAAGATTTTTCAAAGATTATGCTTAGAGGTTCTGCTATGGCAGTGGATAGCCTTTTAAAGAAGTAGGCACATATGCCGTCTGTTCCAATAGATAGAGATGGTTTTAAATTGTGTAGTGCTTTTTCAATATTGTCTTCTGTAAAGTCGATATGTATTAGATCATTGTAGTTTTCTGTGGTTCGGCTAGAAAATACTGGGCATGATTCATTGATGTTTACAAATACCGAGCCAAATAATGTGTTAAAGATGTTGGCTTTAATGGTGTTGTTGTTGCAGTCTTTACCACTAGGTCCTATCAGGGGTGGGATGGACCTTGAGTCTTTTAGTTTGTTGTTTACAAAATTGTAAAAAGCACGGGTGGAATTGATGCGTAGAAGGTTTTCCTCTTGTTTAATGTGATAATTGGTGCATTCAGTCTTTATCTGGCGGAATAAATTTTTGTATCGGCTTTTGAAGTTGGCAACGTGACCAGATTTGTTTTTCCGCCAGAGTGATGTCTTTTTGGATTGAAGTTTCCTTATTGTTATGAGTAATCTGTTTTTTTTTCTTTGTTTTGGGAGTTGTTGTTGGTACATATAGTTTGATGACTCTTTTGACTTCAAGTAAAAATTTGTTGTAATGGTCTTCAACAGTATTGCATCCAGTGAATAGAGATTGCCAATCAAGGGATGAGGGATCGTTGTCTATAAGGTCATAGTTGCCTTTTTTGAAGTTATAATTGGGGATTATGTCATTGTGATGATTTTTGTGTGGGCATATATTGAGACAAAAGTCAATCATATTGTGGCCACTGTTGGAAAAGGGTTCTTTAGTTTGTATTCCGTAAATTAAATTCAAACTATTGCAGAAGATGAGATCGAGGCAATTGTTAAGTCTAGTATTGTTAGTTACTAGTTGTTCCAGTCCAATATGATGTGATAGACTCTTTTGGAGATAAAATGTGTTTGAATATGGTGTTTCTCAGCCTTACTCCTGGCAACAAAATGTTTTTTCTCTCTCTTCAAAATAGTAGTTAGCTAGTTGATAGCAGTGGGCCAACTGATGTAACAGGGATGTAACAAAACTCAGTTCATATTCTGATGGCTACCAGGGTGTGAATAATTGTTGCAAAACTGTCTCTTTCATGCAGATTTGAGGCTATTGGGAAAGCTGCTCAGTCATCCAGGTCATGGTTGTCCCAGAGATACCTTTTCAAGAGGCAACTGGACTTTCTTTGTTTTTCCTTGGAGACATTTCACTTCACATCTAAGAAACTTCTTTTGTTCTAAAAGTTCAGTTGCCTTTTGAAAAAGCTCCTTTGGGACAAACATTTACTTTGTTCAAAATTAAAATAGACTAAAACACTAAAAACTGTTATTAAACAGAATCTTTGCATTACTTCAGCAAAGGAAGTCAAGAAGAACAAAAGTGATGTGCTATACCAGGGGTCGCCAAACTTTTGGACCTCAGGAACCATCAAACTCATACTTGAGTTTGATCAAACTTGATCATTCTTTATATGGGATCGCAGGATACCGTCTCCAGCTTCGTTCTCAGAGGGGAGATATATGTATGTATGTATGTATATATATTTGGCTTCATGCAAGGAAAGCAGCAGAAGCAGCAGAAGTATTTCTTTCTCTCCCCCAAACTCCACCAGAAATGAGTCTTTGCCAGCGCAGCCTCTTGAAGCAGGATGCCTTGCAGACTCATTTCTGGCAGAGTTTGGGGGAGAGAAAGAAAGACTTTTGCTGCTTTCCTTGCATGCAGCCAAAAGCAGAAGAAGAAAGAAGTGGAAAGAAGCAGCCCGGTGGCCAGGCGAGGCACATGGGGCCAGTGAGGCAAGTTCCCCCATTCTGCCCTTTCCCCCCTCCCCTCACTACCTCGGGTTGTTTGCAATGCAAGCAACACAAGCCTTGTGTTCCCATGGGCCTTGTAGGCAATGCAGCCTTGTCTTCCCACGCAGCCTGGATTACTTTACTTTATTGTTATTGTTTAAAGTTAGTTTACTTTATTGTCATTTCACCTTGTACAACACCTTGTAAAATCAAACACCATCTTCAGTGCATATCATGACCATGAAAATAAACACAAACACACATCCTTCACACTCCACATTAATTGTTTGTGTTGTGGAGCGGCGGTTACAGAAGGGAGACTGAGCCAGGCTAGGCTAACAATACTTTATTCATTGAATAAAGGGTCGCCGCGGCTTCAGAGGCAATCTGACAGCCAGCTGGCGGCGACAGCTGATGCCGTTTGACAGCTCCCTTTTATAGCCGGCTGTCAAACGGCATCAGCCAATGGGAGCGATCGGCGCTCCCGCTCAGATGGCGGACCAGAAGGAGAACTTCAGGCAGGTTCTTAATACATAACAGTTTGGGGGTGCTTTGGGAGTGACATTTCTCTGTGGATCATCAAAATGTTCTTGTGGACCATCAGTGGTCCCTGGCCCACCGGTTGGCAACCACTGTGCTACACCATACATTTCTCACAGCAAATTGACTAATTCTATCCATTCATTTACAAGGTTGGGATTCCCAAATATCTTGTAATTAAAAGCCGTGTGTGTATGTGTGTGTGTGTGTTTGTGTGTTTGATTTGGTTGATTTGGAAGGATGCTCCAAATCAGTTTGGTGACACCATTCCAAATAATACATCAGTTTGGAAAAGAGATTGATTAGGAGAATTCATTGAATCACCCTCAAATGTAATATTTGCACATTTGTTAAAATCAGTGTTCCGATGGAATTAGGTAAATACTCTGTCAACTGCAGAGTTAGGACATCAGTTGTTTCGAAAATGTATCAGACATACACAAGGGCTTACGTTCTGTCATGCAGAGCTTGCAAACCCAGGAGCTCTGAAATTCAAATGCTATGTTTGAATTGGTAGACTATGTTGATATCTAAACAGGACCAACTGTTATTTTGAAGAGTTCTGCTAGATTTTCAACTATTATACAATAATCTGTTCATCCTCTAAAAGGAGGACAAAATTTTATAAGACTGTCAAAAAAAGTGGACCAGCTTTGCTTTGCTTTTCCACTTTTTGTTGATTATTTTGCTACTCTCCAATTTGTTTTTTTTATGTCTGTACTTTGGAATCATCATTGAGATCTAATGATTGCCTGGACTAATCCTTGAAGGTTTTTCAGATATTGTTTGCCTCCTTCCTAGGGCTGAGGGAAAGTGACTGGCCCCAAGTCAACCAGCTGTCATCATACCTAAGTAGAATTCATACTCTTTCAGTTTCTAGCGAAGAATTTCTGTGCTGCCAATTACTGATCAGCTGAATCTTTGCAGCCCAGATTTGCAATTTCATATTGAACAAACATGGTCCACATTAACTTTCAAACCAAAAGTCCTTCTTTATTCAAAGCTTTTTTCCAACTTTATGGTTCATTATATTCCTTTAGTTTTGCAGAGTGAAAGTAACTCAGCTCTAGACAACAAAATAGTAGCAACTAGCAATGTATGATTTGCAGCTTTAAGTAAAAGCCGACAACAACAGTGTAAATTAAATTATATTATGAATATAGAAATGGATTCCCTGTATTGTTACAATTTAGCCATGCATACTATTAATTTGATTTATTTTATTCAGGATAATAAGTACTCATTATTATACCCATATAATAATACGCAGGTTTTGCATATTGCAGAGGTACAGGTAAACTGAACAATTCAAGGAGTTACATCTATTAATGGTTGTTCTAGTTTACAGGCTTCAAATGACAGAAGGTGGTCCAGGAAAAACAGTACATTCTCATGATTGCCTCGGATTTTAACATTGATAGATGGCAGGGTTTCTACAGCAGCAAAGTTAAGGTTAGGTTAAGGATAACTGTGCTATTCTGAAGACACTCATTCAAAAATATACCAATGTGCACACAAAACAGGTCTATGTCACTTTTTACTGACTCCACCTCTGCCTTTGATTCCATTGACAACCTTGAGTATGGAAAAAGATATAAATTGGCACCTTGGCAATATACTGACATTGTAGCTAGAGTAAGCATGGACCGATAATGGTCCTTGTCAGACCCTACCATATTGGAGACAAAAGTTATTTGATTTCTTCTTATTTAATTTTGATATTAATAATATTGTAGTGGCCTTGAAATTATAGAGTTTTTTTTCTCTCCCTCATGCAATGGACAGAAAATTTAAGAATTAATGTATGCTGATGACATACCTCTTTTTCATATACTGAAATAGATCTTTGAAGATTACTGACCGGACTGGCTATTTTCTCTGTGATGAAAACCTGGGGATAAATTATAATATAACAAAAGTTTCTGGCAAAAGTAATATTAAACACAGGTGCCAACATATATGTCTGACTTTAAATACCTGGATGTCACCTTTCATAAGTCCCTTTATGGAAAACAGATATCTACTGCCTTGGGAACTGTCCAATGGGTGCTATTTTGACATTTATTTTATTTTGAAGGAGGGACTTGATAACCCCTGCATTTAAGGTGATAGCAGATATTATACGGGGATGAAATATAGCAGTTGGATGAGAAGGTCATTACAAAACAACTTCATAAGGAAGTTCTTGGGCCTCCCCCCATGCCTGCCCACTATTTACAAGAGCAAACAATAGATACAAACTCAAGGTTAACTGCACCAAACTTGATTGCAGGAAATACAACTTCAGCAACAGAGTGATCAATGTCTGGAATACTCTACCTGACTCTGTGGTTTCTTCCCCAAACCCCAAAAACTTTAACCTTAGACTTTCTACTATTGACCTCACCCCTTTCCTAAGAGGTCTGTAAGGGGCGTGCATAAGCGTACCATCCCTGTCCTATTGTTTCTTTTATTTTTCTCATATGTATCCATGTATTCATAACTATGTTTTTACTTATACCTATTATCTTATAAGCAATTGACAAACCAAATAAAATAAAATAAAATAAAAAAATTTTTTATCATAGGAAGGAGGTAGGGCTACCTCCCTCTGTTGTTAGAATACATCTTTCATAATTGGGGCACCATAAGAAACTAGAAAGAATTCAAAAATGTTATCTTGCCATATTCTGCTTTCTCTATTACATAGCTAGAAATCAGTGGACATTTCCTACAATTGTCCTCTGCCACCTTTGGGAGAACTTAGCTCTTGGTACAGATAATATACTGGATTTTTTCTTAACGGGATGCCAGTAAAGATACCATTATAGGACAATCATCAAATTTTCATCTTGTATCATCATTATAAAAGAAAAAAATTGAAGCCTTTCTCATTATCACTACCTCTGCTTGTGGTGTTGGTGAAGTGGAGGATGTTATCCATTATGTCCTTCATTTACAAGAAGATGAGGGACAAATTATTAATGGCAGATAATTTCAAGAGCTCCAACTTTGAAACACTGAATTATCTCCTTACAAATGTGTTTCGAACTGTCAATGACCAATTTGCTAGTTTTGCTCTACTGTCATTTGAACTAAGAAAGGAATATTTAATTGTTCTCATGGCTTTATTTTGTTGTAACCTTTTCACATCTAATAGTCCTCATGTTATAAATAGTCCTTCATGTTATTTTATTGTATTTTATGATTTTCCTGTGTTATGACCTGAGGTTACAACAATAATAGTATTTAATTACTAGTATATATATTCTGAACACACACATGCACATGCGTGTACACACATACATTTTGAAGCTGCATCTAGCAATAGCAGGGTGCACATATTTAGGCTTCATCTGTTCCATACATTTAAGAGATTTTATTTAGCTCCTGCTGTGAAACAATCATTTCCTCATTTTTGTGAATCTGTGTAAATAGCAAGAACATAACCCTTTCTATGTAAATGAGTATTTGCTTTGTATTCCCCAACTCCACAACCTGGCAGCCTTTCAGTTAAATTAGCCATCTACCTTGATCCAAACAGGAGCTATCATCCTTGAGAAGCAAAACCATCTTTTTATACTTAATTTATAACTGGCATTACAGTTAGAGTAAAAACATCAATGCTTAAAAAAAATCCTTGCTGATAGCATGACAGCAAGGCAATGTACATTTTCCCCAAGCTGTATATTAAAATTATTTGGCTCATTAATGCTATGAAGGTATGGTGGTTGTTCTGAACTGGATAATACAATACCGTGTCAGTTCAGGAAGACATCAAGTACAAATAAATTAAGAAAATTCAAAACTGCTTATCTCCAGTCAAAATAAAGAGTAGATGAAAAATACAAACTTACTTTCAAAATAGTTAGTATTAAATAAACACATTTTGAGTGTATATCAGTACAAATATTGGGATGCAGATTATCTTGTAAGGCAATCTTTAAATTAGAAATTCTAGCTAGTATGGAATAATGTGAACCTGCTTGAGTTAAAAATATGCCAAGGAAAGGAAGATGTAGTTTTAATTATGAATGAAGGGCTAATATGCCTTAAATTTGGTAGGAAAAACTATCACAAGTATGACTATATGATGAGAGATCATGTTCTGCAGCCGTACATGTGAAAAAAATTCAATTTCTCTTGGTGGATTATAAACCCCAACGTAAGGTATTAAAGGTAATGAAATAACTTAATAAAATAAATAATACATTCAAATGAATGAAACTGGTATAAATTATAAGGTTTGCTATGAGAAGTCAGGAAACAACATACATTTATTTACATTTGGATGTTGTTTCCAGTGAGGTAGCTTGGATTTATGGTGATGAGATTAATTTGATGAATTTAGTTAGGTAATAATTCAAACAAGGAGCTGCCATTTGTGAGAGGAGGACAATAGCACAGGAAACAGGAAGGGATATATTAAATAAATCTGATCATACTTTATTTTTATTCCTTTGATATCTTGAATGTTTCAAGGCAGCCAGAATGTTTACCTACTAGAGAAGACCTGAGAAAGTGATCACTACCTTTCTTGAATTTATATGTAATCCGCATTCATAAATTTAGTGCTATAGCTACATATCACACACACACACATATATATATACAAATAACACACACAATATGTGAGTTTACAGATTTAAATAAATAGCTTTATACTTAGAAATATAGACAGAATTGAAGATGTCAATCCAAGGCAGAGCTTAAGACAGATGGTCACAGGAAAACACAAACTTTGGCATATTTCAAAATTAAGATGTTTATACAGTTCTTTCAGTTAAATGGGTATTTTGTGACTGGGCATGCCCAGTGTGGCAATCATTTGTCACATAAATGTGGATCAGAGGCTCTTGTTATTCAATGTGTATTGGTTAGAGTTTCTACTCTGGGCTGCAAAGATGAAAATAATCACTAGATGGCAACAACAAAGTAGAGTTTTCTGCCATCTAGTGTTCATCCAGATATTTTCATTTCATATCAGCCACCACATTTGTCATTTAAAAAAATGTTTATATGGGTTGAGTACAATTCATGTTCCATCCTTGATAAAAAGAAAACTGAGAAAAATGATATTTTGTTTCAGGCTTCCCAACTGGCAAATATTACAATCATGGGCTGAAAATTTATAGGATAAGTTGGATGTGCACATGCCATCTGCTTCAATGATTATACATTTCCAGACTGAGCCCTTACCATCATTAAAAGTTTTTGTGCTTAGTCAATTTAATGCACACAAATAATTCAATGGCTATGAGATTTGTCATAATATAAATGGATTTTTCTTTTATAGCATGACTGGCGATTTTGGGGTATTTTATAGAACAATTATATAATTCATCTAGCAGTCACTGATAAAACTTAAAGGCCAAAGTCAGGGAGTTTAATAGGATAAGGTTTTATTAGTTCCGAATGATTGGAAAAGATAGTAAAGCAAGTTAGTAGACAAGTAATATTTTTTCCCTCCCTGATTGCAGCAAAGATGCTGTTGGTGTGTTTATTCGTCAATGTGGAGAGCTTATACATCTATTATATCAGCTGCAGAATTTATTGTAACAAGATTCAAAAATGCTTTGCCATGCTTTCTGAATGTCTCTATCAAAGTGGAAATAACTGAGATCTATGTCCACTCCCCTGGAGAATCAGCCTCTGAGTAAATATAAATAGTACCAGACTGCATGATTTAAAAACTCAATTAAAGTTATATAAAATAGTTGAAGGTTTTACATTTCTAGTAACTTTACATCAAATAAGATAGTGAAAAAACCAAGCAAAAAAAAAAAACGTGATTGGATAAGTCAGCACCAAATCAGAGTTGGATGGAATCTGGCAATTCTTTGCAGACATATTCTATCAAATGCATAGGTGGCATTAAATGTATGTATTGTAGATAAAGTTAATACAGCAGTACCTTGGTAATCAACTGCTTTGAAACTCATTGAATTTGGTACTCAAAGCATTTTGATGCCAACTTTTTATCATTTGTACTCATCGCAGAAGTTAGAATTTGTTAGTGTCAGCTACCTTGTGACTTACTACATTATTCCTTATAGGAAAAAGAATTGTTTGGTCCTCATCATTTTTGGTATTCATCACACTTTTCAGAACTAATTAATGATGAGTACCGAGGTACCACTGTATGTACAAAAGTCTATTTTGCTTTATTCATTTTTAATTATTAAAATTGTTTGTTTAAACGTATTACATTAAGGATGAGTCTATGATGTAGCAGACCCTTGGATGATACTGAAAAAATGTTAGTACTTGGATGGGAGTCTCTTAAACTTAAATCTCTCTCTCTCTCTCTCTCTCTCTCTCTCTCTCTCTCTCTCTCTCTCTCTCTCTCTCTCTCTCTCTCTCACACACACACACACACACAAGTAAAAATTAATATAAACTAAAACAGAGTAAGAAGGGAAAAAAAGAAACAGGAAGAAATAAAAGAGAAAACTAAATTGAAAAGAGAAAAAATGTTATTTTCATCTTGAATACTTTTTTTTTTTTTTTTTTTTTACAAATTACTCTTAAACTGTTTACAATGATTTTGGCTCAGAGGCTGAACATAACTTTGCAAGAATTAATCATTAGGATTCATGTGTTTTGTTTTTGGGAATATGGTCCAAAAATATTCACTGTCCTATTTCAGAGCATAAACTCTTAAGAGATGGACATGGACCTGCCTATCAGTCACTGTTCTTTTCACTCCCCCAAGTTCATACAGACAGCACTACCTAAGTAATGGAGACAGTGCTGGTGATTTCCAAGCACTTTGATCATATGTTCAACCAAATTAATTATTAGCAATGGGAGAGGTAAAACATGAAGGCAGTTTTTGTTTTGCCTCTGTCAGTTTTAGTCTTCTGTGAAAACATTATATGAAAAGCCTCAGCAGCTCTGTCCCTCAACCCCCAATCCTCATCTGCCTACTGTGATGGCACATCAATGTCAGTTTTTTATCTAAGATCCTGTTGTCAGATTGTTCCCTTTTATTTCTACCACCAGTTCTCCCTTCAAGCTGACAGCTGTGTATCCATGCTATCTTATAACATATTTCGGCATTTCTTCCCCTGTATTTTTCTATGTCTAGCAGCACTTACCAAAGTGGCAACTTAAATATCTCTAAAAAGGAAAGATCATATCCCCAGCTTTTGGCTCTAAGCTGCAGGTTATTTACAAGACATTATTGCAAAAAAACCCAAACTTTTAACAATGTGTTTATTATTCTGTCTTTCTAAATATTGTAACTACTACTATTTCTACAATTTTGAATTGAGAAAAGGCTTAAAGAAGTTGGTATCAATTTCCCTCTGTTAATAAAACAGAGTTGGTCTTTTTCCGATGGGTAAAACCTGTCATCTTCCAACATCTTGGATCTTTAGATCTCATGGTACATCATTTTTTCAGGTTTTCAGCAAATCTTCCAGCAGATCTTAGCAAATTTTTCTTCTTAAGAACATCTCTCTTCAGTAGAATTCCCTTCAAACAAGAAAGCCTTAAGCAGTATAACAATGTCTAGGCCAATTTATTTTACCAGCCAGCATTGTTCTTTATTAAATTGACAGCAACTCTTCAAAAATGTAATTAAGTGTACTTTAATTTTTTGACCATATTCTAGTTCTCCTTCCAGTTTAAGATCTAATTCTGATGCCAGTTCTACTTGTACTTAGGAGAATAAATTTTTGTGCGTGGGAAAATAAAATATGGGTCAGATAATCCATAGAAACACATTTGGTTTTCTGCTACAACCAATCTTCTGGACAAATCTTATTTATCAATTTTTGGTTATTCAACACCACAGACAATACTACTACCCTCCAAAAAGACCTTGACTATGTATCAGAATGGTCAATCAAATGGCAACTTCAAATCTCAACAAATAAATGCTCTGTCCTACATATTGGAAGAAAAAAATCAGAAAATAAAATACAGGCTGAATAGTCAAGACCTTGTTGATGATCCAAACTCTGTCAAGGATCTTGGAGTACTCATCTCTAATGATCTAAGTGCTAGAGCCCACTATAACTACATAGCCAAAAAGGCATTAAGAGTTGTTAATCTAATCCTACATAGCTTCTTCTCTGGTAATATCACACTACTAACTAGAGCATACAAAACATTTGCTAGACCTATACTTGAATACAGCTCATCAGTCTGGAACCCATATCATGTATCTGATATTAACACAATTGAGAAAGTCCAGAAATATTTCACAAGAAGAGTTCTCCATTCCTCTACTCATTGCAGAATACCTTACACCACCAGACTTGAAACTCTAGACCTAGAAAACCTAGAACTACGCTGCCTCCGGTCTGATCTAAATATAGTATATAAAATCATACATTGCAATGTCCTACCTGCAAATGAATACTTCAGCTTCAATCATAACAATACAAGAGCATACAATAGATACAAACTCAAGGTTAACCGCACCAAACTTGACTGCAGAAAATACAACTTCAGCAATAGAGTGGTCAATGTTTGGAATACTCTACCTGACTCTGTGGTTTCTTCTCCAAAAACCTTAACCTTAAACTGTCTACTATTGACCTCATCCCCTTCCTAAGAGGCCCATAAAGGGTGTGCATAAGCGCACCAATC
Organism: Notechis scutatus; assembly: GCF_049901735.1. NCBI lineage: Eukaryota > Metazoa > Chordata > Lepidosauria > Squamata > Elapidae > Notechis > Notechis scutatus. Next base: position 165,059,200 of record NC_142011.1, read on the forward strand.
GTGCCTACCGTCCCTGTCCTATTGTTTTTTATTTTTCTTATAAGTATCTATCTCATGTATCCAAAACTATATTTATTCTTATACCTGTATCTTGTAAGTGATTGACAAATCAAATAAATACTAAATACTAAAATCATCTTCTGCCAATGTTCTTTTGGATAGTTCTCAAATGGGTATCTCAGAGTCTCTTCAATTTAATCATGTGATTAAACTCTTCAACTATCATGGTGATTAAGCATACAATCCTACCTAAATTCTACTTCATTATAATAGATAGCATTATATACCACAAAGGTAAATATAATTATTAACAATTTGTGCTACCAAATCCCATAAATTAATAATCATGCAATATCCATAGAAATCTAAGGTGTTTTGCTTTTCTTTGTTTTGTTTTGGTGCCTTCATGGTAATTTTGACTCCTGATGGATTGATTTTGTGGACTGATTACTATTTGGAGGTTTTTTGTTTTTTTTGAAATCAATTTTATTGATTTTCTACAAACAAACAAGACAAACAAAACATTAAAACATCAACTCTCTTATGTACATACAGTGTGTCGGTTGGTTCATCAGTTTTGTGCATTCATTTCATAGTCTCAATTGCAGTTATATTACATAACAACTCATATTGTCAATCCAAACTTATATATCCTGATATCGCTATTAATAAATCATTTGACTATACTTTTAATCATTCATATTTTATGAGAGAACAAAACTTTAAACAGTTTATTCTATAACAAATCATATAATCATACCAAATCTATCCTAAAAACACTTTATAGATATAATGTCAAATAACATAGGCAAAAGAAAAAATAAAAATATTCTTTGCTATCTAACTTTCTAAATATTCTAGCCACATAAAAAAGATCCCAAATTTCATAAAATTGTTTATCCTCTTGCTCTATAATTTCAAATATCAATCTACTCATCTCAGCACATTCCAATATTTTCTTAATAATTTCTTCCTGTGATGGTATTTTCTCATTCTTCCAGTTTTTAGCAAATACAATCCTAGCTGCTGTTAACACATTTACAATCAGGTATTTCAAATCTTTACTATATGTATCTGGTAAGATTCCCAATAAAAAGAACTCCGGTTTCAAATCTACACGTTTTTTTGTCATTTTTTCCAACCACGTGCGAATTTTAGTCCAATATTTTTTAGCGTCCTCACAAGTCCACCACATGTGGTAATATGAGCCAGGTATCTGATGACATTTCCAGAATTTTTCAGATTTGTTCCTAATGATTAATTCTTGCAAAGTTATGTTCAGCCTCTGAGCCAAAATCATTGTAAACAGTTTAAGAGTATATTCTTGCTATTCTTGTTGGGGGAAAGTGCCACCTGTAAAACATCTTATACAAATTTTCCTTATATGCTGTTGACATTGTCATTTTATAATTTTGAGACCACAATTTTTGCCATTTCTCTAAATCAATCCCATATCCAAAATTCTTCCCCCAAACAATCATAGTTTCTTTAACTTGTTCTTCTTCTAATTTAATTCCCAATAAATAACCATATAATTTTTTAATCACCTTCTCATCAGTACCCATCAAAATCTTATCTAGATCAGTCTGTTTATCATAGAATCCCTCTGTTTTAGAATCTTCATCATACCTTGAATGTATTTGCGCATATGAAAACCAATTCATCTTTATACCTTGTTCCTCTAAACTTTGTATTGATTTAAGTTCACCCTTTTCATCCAATAGTTCCCCATATCTAACTGTTTGTTCCTTCTTATAAATTATAGGATAGGAAAATGCTTCAATAGTCGATAACCAAACTGGAATTTTCAAATAACATTGTCTTTTTATCTTCTCCCAGTTTAACCACAAAGACTCCCGTATATAATGTCTTCTAAAATAACCCTGTGTTTTAGTTCCCTTATACCATAAAAAAGCATGCCAACCCAACAGCAAGTCATGACCTTCTAATGTCAACAATCTAGTCTTTCTTAATGTTATCCATTCCTTAACCCACATCAAACTTGCAGCTTGATAGTACAATTCCCAATTGGGCAGACCAAAACCTCCTCTAATTCTAGCATCTTGCAAAAGCTTTTAGCTTTATTCTCGCTTTCTTACCTTGCCATATATACTTCAACATAATTTTATTTAAATCATCAAAATAGTCTTTTCCGAGCCTAATTGGTATTGTTTGAAAGAGAAATAGAATTCTAGGTAAAATATTCATCTTAATTGTTGAAATTCTCCCTATTAATGACAATTGCAAGTTTTCCCATTTCTTCAAGTCTATAGCTATCTGTTGTTTAAGTTTAATATAATTATTCTCTTTTAATGTGCTACATCTTGCTGTCAAATGTATCCCCAGATACTTAACCTTATTCGTAACTTGGATTTTCAGCAGGTCTGCCAGTTCTTCTCTTTGTCTCAGTAGCATATTCTTTGTCAAAATCTTTGTTTTGTCTTTATTTATTTTCAAACCAGCCACCTCACCATATATCTCTATCTTTTCCAATAACTTTGGAGCTGTTTCTAACGGATCTTCCAAAATAAAAACTAAGTCATCAGCAAAAGCTTGCAGTTTAAATTCTTCCTTTTTAATTTTCATTCCTTTTATGCTTTTATCACCTCTAATATTTCTATTCAACACTTCCAAAGTCAATACAAATAGCAAAGGAGATAGGGGACATCCTTGTCTTGTGCCTTTTCTTATATTAATAAAATCTGTAAGTTCTCCCTCCATCATTACCTTTGCTGTCTGTTTATTGTATATGGCTTCTATTGCTTGGACAAATTTTCTGGCAAAACCCATCTGTTCCAATAGTAATAACATAAATCTCCAGTTCACGTTGTCAAATGCCTTTTGAGCATCTAGAAATATCAAAGCCATTTGCTTTTCAGGATGTGCCTCATAATATTCCAAAGTATCCAAGATTACTCTCATATTATCTCTAATTTGTCTCTTTGGCAGAAATCCATTTTGATCTGGGTGAATAAAATTATTTAAGTATTTTTAAGTCTTTCTGCTAAAATTGAAGCAAAAATTTTATAGTCTGCATTTAATAGAGAAATAGGTCTATAGTTCTTAATTTGCAGTGGATCAGCCTCTTCTTTTGGAATAAGTGTAATATAAGCCTCTGACCATGTTTTAGGTATCATCTTCTTTGACATAGCTTCATTCATAACTTCAAGCAATGGAATGCTCAATGATTCTTGAAATGTTTTATAGAATTCTGCCGGAAGCCCATCTGGACCCGGTGCTTTCCCATTATTTTGTTTCTTAAGTGCTTCAGTTAATTCCATCATTGTTATGTTGCTTTCTAGCATTTCTTCAATCTCTTTAGGCATCTTCGGTAGGTTAGCATTCTGTAAATACTGTTTAACTTTTTCTTCATCAATATTCTCTTGTTTGTATAGTTGCCCATAAAAATCTTGAACAATTTCCTTTTTCTCCTTGTTACCATAACAAACTTGGCCTTGATCATCTATTAACTTCAATATTTTTCTTGATTCTTTCTCTTTTCTCAATTTATATGCTAGCCATCTACCTGGTTTGTTTTGCGTCTTCAAAATAATTCTGTTTAGCATTTCTAATTTTTCTGCGCCAATTCTTCTTTCTCTATTAATTCCATTTTATGTTTAGTTATATCCAACTTCAATTTAATTTCCTTTTTCTGTGGCATTTTCTGTAATTCTTTTTCAAGTCTTTTATATTCATCTTCCAAGATCTTAGTGGCTTGCCTTTTCCTAATGTTCTTTCTTCTTATATAATCTATTATCAAACCTCTAACATATGCCTTCATTGTATCCCAAACATTCTGCAATGAAGTATCTTTTTTTTTATTTTCCCTAAAGAAAAAAACCAATTCTTTCTCCATCCATTGTGTAAAATCTTTTTCCTTTAAAATAGTATTGTTTAACGTCCACCTCGATCTTTTTTTTTGTCCCTTCCATTTAATTGTCATTGGGCTATGATCTGCCCAAGTACTTGTTTCAATATTTGTTTCTTGAATATTAGATATTAATTCTGATGAGATCCAAATCATATCCAATCTGGACCATGATAAATGTCTATTTGAATAAAAAGTAAATTGTTTAGCTTTAACATTTCTTTCTCTCCAAATATCTTTTAAGGTTAATTCATCTGTCATTTTAAAAAAAAGATTTAGGGAGAGTCTTTCTATTTTGCTTTGTTGTTGTTGCTATATAATCCAGTTTATTGTCCACAATTCCATTAAAGTCTCCCATCATAATTATATTAACATAGTCCAGTCCAGTTATTTTCATGTGTAATTTTTTATAAAATTCTTCTTGTTTATCATTCGGAGCATAAATTGCAATCAAGAGTATTTTTATATTATTGTCCATTATATCCACCATTAATACTCTTCCGTCTTCATCCGTATAGATCAATTTTGCTGGGATGACCTCTTTAATGTATAGAACCACTCCTCTTTTCTTACATTGAGTCAAAGAAGTAAATATTTTCCCTAATTCTGGTTGTACTACCGTGTTTCTCCTATAATAAGGCCGGGTCTTATTTTTTTGAGCCCGAAAAATGGCTAGGCCGTCTTTTCGAGGGTGACTTAATTCTCCCCCTTGCATCTTCGGGCAGGAGGGCGGCGACAGCTTGGATGTTGACCTCGGTGTTGGTGGGGCACTTCGTATCGGGGTCAACGCAGGCAGCACCATATCTGGGTGTGCAACAAAAGTACTTCCTAACAGCAAGCCCCCACCATTCCCCCATTTTGCATGTTTTAATATAGGCCTTAATTTGGGGGAGGGCTTAATTTCATTTCATGCCTATAAAACATGCTGGGACTTCCTATTGGGGGAGGCCGTATTGTTGGAGAAACAGGGTAACAATTGTTCATGTTGCTTTTTAATATGTACTTCTTGTAAACAAATTATATCAAATTTTAATTTCTCTAATTTATGAAAAGTTTTCCTTCTTTTAACAGCTGAATTAAGTCCATTTATATTAATTGTAATCAATTTTTTTCCCTCCCTGATTATGCTTTATATTTAGGTATAACAGCTCTCGTGGATCTCACTTCACGCTGTTCTTTCCTATCCACCTGTCCACCTACTGCACCTTCCTCTTCTTCAATCTCCAATTGTTCCTCTTGAAACTCAATTAATGAGACCTCTTTCTCTGCCTCTGCTTCTCTCCTTCCAAAAAAATTCTGCGTAGAAAAGTTTTGCTTTCTCAATTGAATCAATTCTATGTCTCTGTTCTTTCCACGTAAACATTAATCCTTCTGGAATCAGCCATCTATAATTCACTTCTTTATCCAATAACATTTTGGTCAGGAATCGATATTCTCTTCTCATCTTTCTCACTCTTCTGGGTATTTGTTTTAAAACCACAATCTCTTTGCCTTTGTATTTCAATATCTTCTCTCTTACAACTTGTAGTATTTGTGTTTTGATGGATTTTTTGGTAAATCTAATATGAACTTCCCTTGGTAGTTTATTTCTCATCGCATATCTTGTAAAGACTCGATATACCTCATCTATTCCATCCATCATCTTTTCCTCTGTAATTTCCAACGCATCCGCCAAAATTTCTATCATTATCGCAACCAAGTTTTCTCCTTTTTCTTCTTCTATATTTTGAAATCTGAGATAGAATTCTGACCTCTCCATCTCCCACCTCAACATCCCACTTTTATCTTGTTCAACCACTGTTAATCTACTATCAATATTTCCAATCTTCTCCTCTCTTTGTGCACCTTCTTCCTCAATTTTTGGAATCTCTCCTCATACTTCGTCATCATTTGCTGAATATTTTCAATTTTTTCATCAGTCTTCCCTGTTCTTTCTTCAATATTCTCTATTCTTTGTTCAATGGCGTCTGATTTTATCTTGAGATCTTGGATTCCTTGCATAATCATCTGTAAAGTCACTTTTTCTTGTTCTTTATCTTGCTTCAACATTGTCTGAATCAGGCGTTGTCCAGCTGGTGGGGAGGCAGAGGTAGAAGTAGAAACGCCAGAAGATATGGGTTTTCTGCTCATTTTGATGCTTCAAGACCTTCAAATTCTTTTTAGCTTTTAATCCAACTGGTCGAATAGCCAATTATAATCCAAAATGGAAAAATCCAATAATAAAAAGCCCAATAACAAAAAAAAAAAAAGGAGAAAAAGAAGAAAAGCTTCAGATTCTTCTAGACCCTAATCCAATTATGAAGTAATCCAAAGTAAAAAATGAAAAATAGAAAAATAGAAGGAAGCAAACAACAACAACAAAAAAAAAAAAAACCAACCCCTCCCCCCAAAATAATAATCTTCAATCCAATTGGGAAGTCTCAATAATAAAAAAGAAAAGGCAGAGTGGTCCAAAAATATAAATGAAAAAAGCAGAAAGAATCCCAGTAAAAAAAAAGGAGAAGAAAAGAAAAATAAAAAAAAAAAATTCTGAGGCTTTCCCTTTAAAATAAAAAGCAAAAATACGAATATTACTAAAATTAAAGTTTACAGAGAGGCTGGTGAGTAAGGGTGCACGACTGAAAAAAGATAACAAAAAAACAACAACACACTGCACTCTATTTATTTGTCCAAGGCTCTTATTATGACTCTCTTCTCAACAAGCTTCAAGGCCAAGCCTCAAGTGTTGAAATATTGATAAGAGTCCAGGAGAACACCTGTAATAATATTTTGCTACGCTCTCCCTCTATCTTATCAAATTGTAATGTCCTTGAGAAGTAGTCTTTTCATAGTTCTTTTACAATTCAAATGAAATATTTTCAAGCCTCTAGTTGGCAGTGTTACAAAGTTTCTTAATCCACTCCCCCCACCACCAGCCAAAAAAACATTTTTTTTTTAAATTAAGCAAAAAGAGAAAGTATTCACACACACACACACACACACACACACACACACACACACACATATATATATATATGTATATATATATATATAGGAGTATATGAAATCCCCTGCACTGCCTGCCTCCAAGGAGTATATGAAATCCCCTGCACTGCCTGCCTCACCACATACATTGGACAAACTAACAGAAGAATAAGTGCACGCGTTGAAGAACATAAGAACTCAATCAAAAAGAAGAACCAACCTCTTCCCTGGTCCAACACCTCAAAGCCACAGGACATGAGATTGACCTTAAAAATACCAGAACTATCGCCAAAACTGAACACCACAGCAGCAGAATAATCAGAGAAGCCATAGAGATAGAAAAACGCCCACACAGCATGAATAAAAGAGATGACACCTCCCGCTTACCAGCCATTTGGAAACCCGCCCTCATGAACAGACAGTACCCAACATGATAAATGACACCAGACCCACACCCATGAGAGCCACACAAGATGCCACCACCACACTTCCACGTAAAAATCAGACTCACACCCACACAGAAGATGAGACACGACCACAGACCAGAAGCCGCACTGCAGCTGCATCACTATCCACTTCAAACTCCTCTGAACCATACATGAAGCGAACTGACCCCCACCATGAAGATGTGGCACGACCACGAACTCGAAGCCAAACGAACACAGACCCAGACCCCAAACTCAAAGCCATATTAAAAACCCAAAATGCTACATCACAGCCACCCGCTCAGGACATCACATCAGAAAACTCAAGAAATTACACCTCAAGAACTCAAGAAGTCACTACACAGCAAATGACCCAGGATATCACAGCACAAGACCAAGGATACCACAGCAATAAATCTCACAAGGTCATCACACAACCCATTACCCAAGCTGTTACTACACAGGAGGCTAATCGAAAAGAGATCAAAACACAAACGACCCAGGAGATTACAACGCAAGACCCAGGATACCACAACAAAAGAACTCACAAGCCCATCACACAACCCATTACCCAAGCCGTTAAAACACAAGAGGCTAACGACCCAGGAGATGACAGCACAAGATCCAGGATATCTCTACAACAAAAGGCCATCACACAGCCCATTATACCAACATCAACTCCATCAACCAATCAAGAGGCTGCAGCACAGCCAACCAGCCCAGCACACCACCCCCCACCACTTGTATATATAGAGATGGCAGCTCCGGTCACACACTGCTTGCACTGGCACTAAGCCGAAAGCACCAGCCTGAAGATGGCGAGTGGGACCTCGCCGAACGTTGCCTAGATACTTTGAATCTTACGCGGGAGAGAACCCGAATAACCAAAGATCCATATATATATATATATATATATATAAACAATAGCCAAAGGGAGCCTCTATCTTCAAAAAGGAGCAAATATATATAAGAGAAAATTCAGTCCAGTTAACTATAAAGTCACGCTGAAATTCCCCCCAAAAAAGTAAGAAATAGAAAAAAAAATCCAAGCCTCAATTTGACATCTCTTTAAAAAACGCCGCTCATACAGTTTTTGTCAAAAAAAAATCTCACAGATTTCTTCTTATATCCAGAGTGTCCTTTCAAAACTCAGCTAATTAGCAAAAAAAAAGTTTCTCACCCAGCTGACACACTTTCACTCTCAGCTCTTCCTTACTGGAGCTGTCCCGACTTTAGCAGCTATGGAGGCTGCCTCTCCGCCGCCAGCAATAGGACTTCTTCCGGATCGAACCAGGGACTTTGCGATGTCCCTGGGATCCAGGAAATGTGCCCTACACAGTCACCGTCTCTACGGGACGGTTTAGGTCCATTAGAACCGACCGGGGGCGAAAATATCAGCTGTGATCTCGGAGCCCCGAGATTACAGCTGTATCGCCGAAACTAAGCTCCACCTTCCACTATTTGGAGTTTTCTTGGTAAGATTTCAGAAGTGTCTTGTTGTTGCCTTCTTCTTAGGACTGAGAGAGAGTAACTGACCAAAGTCACCAAGCTGGCTTCATGCTTAAAATAGGATTCATGGTTTGTAGACTGTTAACCAGTACACAAACTGGTTGTCTTTCAAAAATATTGTACTTGTATATTTATTGATAAACCCTCTCTGTCCTAGAATTTGGTTTTATTTCTTTTTTAATTTTTATTTTTATTTTTTTTTAAACAAGTTTTATTAATTTCAAAAACAAACAAATCATCATCAACCATTACATATTTGAACCTTTTTCCATTATAAATTTTACAAGTCAGATAAAACCTTATCTTATACAATACAATTCTATTTTAAACCATTTCTAAATGAGCATAAAAACATCTCTTATCCTCTATTTCTTTCTGACTTGATTATCGTCATTCTCTTTCTGTGTTTCTAAAAGGTTTCACCAATACTTCTCAAAGACATAAACAGACACAAACAAACATATAAAAAAATCTTTTAGTAAAGTAACTTGGCCCCCGGTACCTCTCTTTATATGGGCTTTAATTATATTCATGCTCATCTTACAGATCATTACCTATTTTGTTTACCATTCTGTATCTTCTATATATACTTCTCCACACATTTCACTCTTCATAATTCTATCTTATTCAATCCATCTTAATTTAAATCATTATATTTGTATCTTTTGCCCATCCTTTATTATCCCTCTATCTCATTCCTTATAATGAAAAAAAAAAAGAAGAATTTCTCCTGAAATCTCTAATCAGAGTATGATGCCTTTCTATCCTCTCCCTAAATATTAGATTAACATTTAAAATGACACCTAATATCCAATCTGATTCTGCTTGGTACATTCTATCTATTAATTTTTACTTTTAATAACAATAAAAACAGAGTAATAAATCGGAAATGTTTAAATACATAGTATCCTCCTAAATACGTAGTTAAATAATAAATCTAAATAATAAATCTTATAGCATTCTCATTGCCTTTCCCTTCAATATTTTATTACATTTTAAAAATCAATCATTATTAAACATTTCAACATTTTAATTTCTTATTAACTCTTAAGCCATTCTAATTTTCTATTTCTAATACAAATATTATAATACCTTCTTATGTACCTTGCAAAATCTTTTTAAGAAAATTTATACTTTACCCTTTATCCCTGAAAAAGATTCCTCTTTTCCCATCCATTTTTAAAACTTTGTGGCATTTCTCCGCCTTTCCCCTTTCTTTCTTCCCCCACCAGATCTTCCTACCCCCTTCTTCTAACCTCTGTCTTGCTGGCATCCCTTCTCTGTTGTATTCCCTTTTCTCTTTTTGCTATCATTGTATTTATTTTGCATCATATTTTTCTCTTTCTTAAATGTTTTTTTAGATCTTAAGTCCTTCATTTTCCTCGCTTTCTTCCTTCCTTCTTCCTTAGATAAATTTTGGGACTCATTAAAGATGGTGTCTTCTTCTTCTTCTTGTTGTTGTTCCATCTGTCGCATTGTCTGTTCATAGTTAACCAGCGCCATTTCTAAAAATAGAAAAGCTTTTTCCATACCATCTTTACAGGCTGCTTTTGTTTGCTCATATTCATCCCTCAGTTCCTCAAGGGAGAAAGCCATTATAAATCTTTTCTTTTCTTTTTCCCTCTTTCTTCTTACTCCAACCAAAATATTCCAAAAGAAAAGTAAGACAATCCCAAAGTCCACAATCCTCAATCAATCCAAGCCAAGCCAAAATTTCCACTTTCTCTTCCAGGGGTAGTATCAGACAAAGGAAAAAAGAAAATCCAAATCTGTGTTTTGAAGCCTTATTAAAATTTTATTTCTGTCTCCAAATCCTTAAGGCATCTCCTCCAACAAAATCCAACCAGATAAATATATTTTTGTCCTCTCCCTTCCGACTTATCCCATAAAGCTAGTTTTACCTGAAAAAAAAAACAGGTTTCTTAATATCCGTTTGTTAATTCCATCGGGAGGGAGAGTAAACTTTCCTTTCAGCACCTCAGAATTGCCGCTTACTTTCTCTTGTGGAAAGAATCATCCAAAAAGCCATCACTTCCAGGAATTAAATTAAATATATCTCAGAGTCCTGGATCGACCAAGAAGACTTTCACTTTTAAAAACTTTCTCCTCTTCCTCCTGCGCATACTTGCCCAGCTGCCGGCTTCTTTGTGGCAGCCATTACGGACCGCTGCTACGCCGTCTTGGTAAAGGAGGTTCTGCCGGCCAGGGAGGGTCTGCAACACCCCAAACCCTTTTCCGGATCCCCTACCTTCAGCTGCCCCTGCAGGGTGGCCTTGCTCACGCAACCTTTCGGATCGGAGCCCCAAAAGCGGCTAGCGCGGCGGGGATCGCGCAGCTTCGCAATCCTACCGCTCGCAAAGCCGACAAACCGGAAACCCTCTCTTTTTTCATTTTAGAAAACAAAAATAGACTTTTAATAAATGCTTGTTCCACTTCTATTTCATCTTTCCAATTAAAATGAATTAGAAAAGATCACTGCCCTAATGTTTCTCTGAACTTCAAGTTTAGAGAACAAAACAGTACTGTAAACTCAGAATCAATATTAATAAAATTCAGACTATATTCTATTGATTATCCTTCTCTTCCTCTAAAATTCCACTTTCTCTTTCCCCTGCTCCTTATTTCTCACTCATTCACTCACTCACGCACTCACATGCACACTCATACCTCATATAGCATATGATCAATGATTCAGATGGCTTTTTTTCCCAGGAATTTCAACCATTTTGAATATGGAATAAGTAAAATGTTGCACACAGCAGAAAATTTGATCCTAATAACTCCAAAGACCCAATTTGGTACAGTGGTAAAATCATCAGGCTAGAAACTAAGAAACTATGAGTACTACTCCTACCTTAGGTACAAAGCCACCTGGGTGACCTTGGATCAATCACTTTCATTATTAGTCCTAAGAAGGAGTTGATAGAAAACTACTTCCAAAATCAAAACAAAACCAAAACAACCACTCCAAAGTGCATGGCATAACACACAAGAGATCAAACTCATCAGGATATGATTTAGCAGTTCATCTGTACCTGAAAGACAAGGGCCACTCCTTTGGAGACAACAAGGTTCACATTCTGGACAGAGAGGACTACTACTTTGAAAGAGGAGTCAAAGAAGCTATCTTTGTTAAAACTGAACAGGCCTCTCTCAACAGCACCTATCTTCTGTTTACAATGAGTCTTATCAGCAGTCCTAAGATGGTTCCATATTGGTTTGCACTCTGATTCAGGTGACCCTGAGGACACAAATGAACCCTGAGGTGGTTTAAAGAATACTCAGAGTCTTAGGAACTGGCTGACTGAAAGGAATATAAATCCACCAGTTAGTTAGAACTGAAGACATTTCTCAGATGAGCAGGGAAACATCTTCAAGAAAAAATTTTAAAAAGTTCAGTTGCCTTTTGGAGAAAAGCACCTTTGGGACAACCATGACCTGAATTACTGAGTATAATGAGACATAATTCCAAAATTTTGTAAAACAAAAACAAAAACCTGCAGGGACTATCCAGGCACTGACTTGAAGATACACAGCAACCTAACTCCAACAGAAAACTCTATCCTGCTTAATGTGACACAAGATTATTGATTAAATAGAAATGAGTTGGCAAATATAAAATGATGTCCAGTTCTTGCAGCTAAAGCATCTAAGCAGTACCAGATGAACCCTGCTTCCCTGTCTTCTATAACTCAGAGTGGCATTAATAACAACAGGTTCATTTGGTGGTTTTCAGCTAGCAGATTGCCTTTCTCTGTGTCCAGAATAAAATATTTCAGGGTGATTAATTGTTAGTGGGCAAATGTCAATATTCCCTGAAGCATACACTGCTGCAAATATACAGACATTTGGAAGGTATCCATTCATTTCAACTTGTGCTTACAATACTGTACCAATAGTGGTGTTCATCTTTTATAGCTTATGCAGAAGGTTTTACTGAGGCACATACTTAAATGCTAGCTCCTGGCAACTTTTATTAAACATGAGAGTTAGGTAAAGAGAAAAGGCGGAGTGAATGCTTCACCAGAGGCTTAGCTCAGCAACAATCCAATGGACTAATCAGATCAAGTGAAGTACTTTGCTGAATTAATGCCCAGTGGCCAATGCTTTATTTCTAAACAGAGAGATGAAGGAGCTGAAGACTGCCTTGCATTTGCCGGCCTATTTTAATTTGTCCAATTTTTTTCATGCAGATTAGAAGGGTATGCAAAGCTATTTATGCAGTCAGACAACAATTATTTGTATAAGTGAGTTACTATTGTCAGATGCTATGATCATAACAGATATAATGAGCCATTTCTCCCTTTTCTGTTTCTTTCTTACAGGCTTCTGCATGTGTTAGGCTCCAACTCTTAATCATTCAAAGATTACAGACTTTGAACTCCAATTTATTTTAAGGGAACATGTCTGGGAAGGATGTTCTTTGAATTTATTCTGCCTTGCACTTGAGGACAATTCTAAAATTATTCTAATTTAGGAGCCTAGATAGAATGCTGCTGCTTTCCATTCATTTGATTTAGCTGCATAATCCCAAGCACAACATGTGTCACCAAGGTCCAAGGGTGAAAATTATGAGGGAATTGTATATGTGATCATTACAACATTACTTTGTACAGGCTATTACTGTTGCATGTTGATCCTCCTGTACAATTGCTAGAACCTTTCCTGACCACTTTCTTTTGCCTTGTAAAAAAAACAAAACACCCACATTCAAACATCTGTTTTTTGCCTCATTTTGAGGTGCTTCTTTTTAAAATGCTTTTGAAATAGCAGGTGTAACTGAGCTCCTAAGTGATTGTAGCTCCTAAGTTGTAGCTGTGAAGATTTCCCACTAGGAGCCAAACTTGAGATTTTTGAGAAAGACTGTTATATGAGAGGTCACTCCAGAGCAAACTATTTCAACTTAATTCCTAATTCTTAAGGAAATGTTGGGAATTATAGGAATTGCAGTCCAGCACATCTAAAAGTCAGCATGTTGAGGAACCATACATGTCATTGAGTATATATCATCTTCCTCCTTTTTAAAAACAAATAAACAGTTGTGGCATGGAAAGAAGGAAGCAAGATAGCTATCCTGGATGTTATGTAGGTCTTTAAATGCATACTAAACAACCTATGCTCCATTGGATTCTCATTTTAGAGATATCTACTCTAAAACAGAGAAACACAAAACAGGCAAAAAAGTAGGAGTGACTTCTGATTTTCTGCTGGCTTTCCTTTGGAGTTTCCTTTGGGAATCTGGCAGGGAGCATAGCTTTCAAGAAGAGATTGGACTACCATTTGACAGAAATGGTGTAGGGTCTCCTGCTTGGGCAGGGGGTTGGACTAGATGACCTACGAGGTTCCTTCCAACTCTGTTAATCTGTATAAGGAATATATAAGGACATCTTCCTGTTCTCTTCCCTTTTCTTCCCTTTCCAGCAGGCAGGTAAGTGGTTGCTACTGGGTGTGGGAGGGAACAAAGGATTGCAAGACTGGCTGGGAAACTGTCACAGAACATTAAAAATGAGGAATAAATGACTGCAGAAGCAGCCCAGCAGCAGCCAGTAATACTGAAATAGCCATACTCCCGCCCCCCCACAATTTCAGTCCCTTGAGACTCATAGGTCCTGGGTTTTGCACACATTCTGTAAGTTAGTTTATTTGAAGTACCTTGGTTCAAAACTATTGCCTAAATTTGCACCATTTTAGTTAGTTAAAGGTAGTTAGTTAGTTATAGGTAATGACAATGAGAGTTGTAGTATATAGATTTGGGTATTAAGGGAATGGCTACATTTAATTCATGAACATGAGATAACTAGTTCCTTTCTCACAACTGTGTGGATGCCCAGTTCAAGAAAAGAAGCATCTAAATTTATTCAATCTATGGGAAGAATGTTTTCTTCCTCATGAATGGTATCATATCTTTATAAAAACATAGTTAACTTTTTTTTTTAGAGATACATAAGTTGTTCTGTAAAGTTCTCTGTCACTTAAGAGAAAGGTAAAAATGTAAGTGGACTTAATATACCAGGACTAGCAGTGTTCCAGGCAAAACTCTGCTTTACGTTCTGCACAGTCACAGCCTGCCACTTTCCTGATAGTATCTAGAAGATAAGCATTAAGGCTGAAATATTTTAAGGAAAAGGGAACAAGACAAGAGAATGTTTTATCACTTTATTACACACACACACACACACACACACACACACACACACATGTAAGTACCCAAAACTTAAGAAAACATATATATATATATATATATATATATATATATATATATATATATATATATATATATATATATATATATATATATATATATATATATATATATCTTACGTTTTCGTGGTACTACATGTATGGCATTCAGCTTTGTTCGGGTATTTTCCCATCGCCATAGTAGTTGTGCTTTTAAAGTTGTAGTGACGTTTCGGCAGAATCCCATCTGCCATCATCAGGCTTCTGTATAGTGTTCATCTGTGAGTCAGGCTTTTACAGTGGTTTCAGATTTGAATTTGGGGCAGCCTATTGCTGTGCCAGAATGGGTTTTTCTTCATCCTGATTGGTTGAGAGTCTTGGTCTGTGTTTATTGGTCTTGGAGTTTGCTGTGTTCTGCTTGATTGGTGTTTCTAATATCTTCTGTCTGTTTTTGGCTCTTTTTGTATCTTGATTGGCTGGCAACATTGTGTTACTTTATTGGAGGCCTTTAGTGCAGCTTGGCTCCGGGTGAATGGACGGCTATCATTAGTTAGGAAGCTGGGTTTCATCTGGGTGCCTGGTTGGGGTGTGTTTGAGCTGGAGGTATCAGGGGATCTGTTTGTGCCCAGGTGTTTGCCTGGCTTGTGGTGTGGAGATTTTTTTGTTTGTGAGTGCAGGCTTCCAAATGATTGACAGTCTGGTGGAATCATCTCTTCTGTTCATGCTTTCTGGTCTTTTTCAATCTCTATGGCTTCTCTGATGATTCTGTGGCTGGGGTTTTCTATAGTGGCTAGGGTTTTGGTGCCATTGAAGTTGATGCTATGACCTGTGGCTTCCATGTGTTGGACTAGTGAGGAAGTGTGTTCCAGCTTTTTGACTGCATTTTGTGTTCATCCAGGCGGGTACTTATTCTTCTATTGGTCTGTCCAATGTATGTGGCCGGGCATGATGCACAGGGGACTTCGTATATGCCTTGGTTTTCCAGGTCAATTTTATCTTTGGGGTTTCTGAGGATGGCTGCTATTTTTCTGTCTGTTTTGAAGGCAGTCTTGATGTGGTGTCTGTGTAGTATCTTACTAATTTTGTCTGTAGTGCCTCTTATGTAGGGCAGGACAGCTGTTCCATAGGTCTGTTCATCTTCTGGGTCTCTATTATGTCTCAGTGTGTTTTGTGGATCAAGCCGGTGATTTTGCTTTTGTGGAAGCCGTTGGCTGTCAGTACTTTGGTCAGGGTGCATAGTTCAGTCTTAATGTGTGTCTTGTCTGCCAGGCGTTTGGTTCTAGTAATTAGTGTTTTAGCCACGGAGTTTATCTGTGCTGGGTGGTGGTGGGATTGGGCGTTGAGGTAGCGGTTGGTGTGTGTTTTCTTCTGGTATATGGTGTGTCCTAGTGTGCCATCTGTTTTTTTGTAGATTAGTACATCTAGGAATGGTAGTTGTTTGTTTGTTTCCATTTCCATGGTGAACTTGATTTTGGGGTGTGTGCTGTTTAGGTGTGTTAGGAAGTTGTTTAGGTTTTCTTTTCCATGGGGCCAAATCACGAATGTGTCATCGATGTATCTTAACCATAGTTTGGGTTTGTGGATGGCATTGGCCAGGGCTCTGGATTCGAATTCTTCCATGAACAGGTTTGCAATGACAGGTGACAGTGGTGATCCCATAGGGGCTCCTTCAATTTGTTTGTATCTTTGTCCTTTGTATATGAAATATGTGTTGGTTAAGCAGTGTTCTGTTAGTTCCATGAGGTGTTTAGCTGGTTGGTATTTATTTTTGATGATTTCCAGGGTCTCTTTTATCGGGACTTGAGTGAATAGTGAAACCACGTCGAAGCTTACAAGCAGATCTTCCTGCTCCACATGTAGATCTTTGATCAATTCCAAGAAGTGGTATGAGTTTTGTACATGTGAAGCTGCTGTTTCAGCATGGGGCTGTAGCTGTTTTGCTAAGTGTTTAGCTAGGTTTTGTAGTGGTGCTCCTCTGGAGCTGACTATGGGTCTGAGAGGTATGCCTTCTTTGTGTATTTTTGGGAGGCCGTATAGTTTGGGGCATCTGGAAGATTTCTCTCTGGGTATGATCGTGTGTTGGATCTCTTTGCTTATGTGGCTGGTTATAATTTTCTTCTTGGTTAATTTTTCCAGATATGTGGTTGGGTCTGTGTTTATGGGTTTGTATGTGGAGTCTTGGAGTAGGTCTGTCAATTTTGTTTCATAGTCTTTACTGTCCATTACTACAGTGGCATTCCCTTTATCTGCTGGGAGGATGATTATGCTGCTATCTCTTTTCAGGGTTTGTAGCGCTTTGATTTCATTTTTCTGCAAGTTGCTTTTGGGTGGTTTGCTTGTGCATAGGATGTTGGTAACTTGGTTATTTTATCAGCTTCATCTGTATTTAATTTAGTTAGGCTGGATTCTACTGCACATATGATGGATTCTGTGGGGATTTTTTGGGGTGCTATAGCATAATTGAATCCTTTGGTTAGGACATCTGTTTCTGTTTTGGTGAGTTCTCTGTTGGAAATGTTGTACACTAATTGTTTCAGGTGTTGTTGTGAGTTGTTGGGGGTTTTCTTGTCATGTTCTAATTTCTTTAATTTTTTTCAAGAGTTTTTCCTGTTTGTAAGTGGTTTCAGATTCAGATCTCCAAGTTGTAAGTTGTTTTATCTTGTCCCAAAGTAGAGGGTGGATTTTGCTGCTCAATTCCAGGTGTAGTGCTAGCAAATCTTTGTTTAACTGATCTAATTGGAATCTCTTACTGTGGAGCTCGTTCCTTAGTAGAGCCATTTCAGTTCTTTTCAGGATACGTTTAGTGGCTGCTGTGCTTTGATGAAATGTTAATTTGATGAAATGTTAATGCCAATGCCATCCACAAACCCAAACTATGGTTAAGATACATCGATGACACATTCGTGATTTGGCCCCATGGAAAAGAAAACCTAAACAACTTCCTAACACACCTAAACAGCACACACCCCAAAATCAAGTTCACCATGGAAATGAAACAAACAAACAACTACCATTCCTAGATGTACTAATCTACAAAAAAACAGATGGCACACTAGGACACACCATATACCAGAAGAAACACACACCAACCGTTACCTCAACGCCCAATCCCACCACCACCCAGCACAGATAAACTCCGTGGCTAAACACTAATTACTAGAACCAAACGCCTGGCAGACAAGACACACATTAAGACTGAACTATGCACCCTGACCAAAGTACTGACAGCCAACGGCTTCCACAAAAGCAAAATCACCGGCTTGATCCACAAAAACACACTGAGACATAATAGAGACCCAGAAGATGAACAGACCTATGGAACAGCTGTCCTGCCCTACATAAGAGGCACTACAGACAAAATTAGTAAGATACTACACAGACACCACATCAAGACTGCCTTCAAAACAGACAGAAAAATAGCAGCCATCCTCAGAAACCCCAAAGATAAAATTGACCTGGAAAACCAAGGCATATACGAAGTCCCCTGTGCATCATGCCCGACCACATACATTGGACAGACCAATAGAAGAATAAGTACCGCCTGGATGAACACAAAAATGCAGTCAAAAAGCTGGAACACACTTCCTCACTAGTCCAACACATGGAAGCCACAGGTCATAGCATCAACTTCAATGGCACCAAAACCCTAGCCACTATAGAAAACCCCAGCCACAGAATCATCAGAGAAGCCATAGAGATTGAAAAAGACCAGAAAGCATGAACAGAAGAGATGATTCCACCAGACTGTCAATCATTTGGAAGCCTGCACCACAAACAAAAAATCTCCACACCACAAGCCAGGCAAACACCTGGGCACAAACAGATCCCCCTGATACCTCCAGCTCAAACACACCCCAACCAGGCACCCAGATGAAACCCAGCTTCCTAACTAATGATAGCAGTCCATTCACCCGGAGCCAAGCTGCACTAAAGGCCTCCAATAAAGTAACACAATGTTGCCAGCCAATCAAGATACAAAAGAGCCAAAAAACAGACAGAAGATATTAGAAACACCAATCAAGCAGAACACAGCAAACTCCAAGACCAATAAACACAGACCAAGACTCTCAACCAATCAGGATGAAGAAAAACCCATTCTGGCACAGCAATAGGCTGCCCCAAATTCAAATCTGAAACCACTGTAAAAGCCTGACTCACAGATGAACACTATACAGAAGCCTGATGATGGCAGATGAGATTCTGCCGAAACGTTGCTACAACTTTAAAAAGCACAACTACTATGACGTGGGAAAATACCCGAACAAAGCTGAATGCCACACACACACACACACACACACACACACACACACACACATTACATATACATATATGTAGGTCTAGGTGTGTTCAGGTCTTTTCCCATGTAAGATTAAGAGTATTTTGGCAACGTTTCGGCAAGGTCCCACTCGCCATCCTCAGGCTGGTGCTTTTGTCTTCGTGCCAGTGCAAGCAGTGTGTGATCGGAGCTGCCGTCTCTCTATAAATACTGGTGGTGGGGGCTGGTGTGCTGGGATGCCTCTTGATTGGTTGATGGAGCTGATGTTGGTATAATGGGCTGTGTGATGGCCTTGTGAATTTTGTTGTGGAGATATCCTGGATCTTGTGCTGTAATCTCCTGGGTCATTTGTTTGGTAGTGATCTTTTTTCCATTAGCCTCTTGTGTTTTAACGGCTTGGGTAATGGGTTGTGTGATGGGCTTGGGAGTTCTTTTGTTGTGGTATCCTGGATCCTGTGTTGTAATCTCCTGGGTCATTTGTGTTTTGATCTCTTTTCCATTGGCCTCCTGTGTCGTAACGGCTTGGGTAATGGGTTGTGTGATGACCTTGTGAGACTTATTGCTGTGGTTTCCTTGGTCTTGTGCTGTGATATCCTGGGTCATTTGCTGTGTTGCAACTTCTTGAATTCTTGTGATGTAATTTCCTGAGTTTCCTGATGTGATATCCTGAGTGGGTGGCTGTGATGTAGCATTCTGGGTTTTAGTCTGGCTTCGAGTTTGGGGTCTGGGTCTGTGTTCTTGGCGTGTGTCAGCTTGTTTGGTTTTGGGGTCAGGGGGTGCCACAGCTGGTGGAGCAGCTGTGGTCTGTTTTCAGGATGGTGGTTGTCTTTCATTTATAGGATGGGCTTGGGCCTGGGTCTGATGAGGGGGATTGGTGGTGGTGTCCCATGTTGTTTCGGGTCTGGTGTTGGTTTTCGTGGCTGGGACTCATTTTTTTTGGTGAGGGCTAGCTTCCAGATGTCTGGTAGGCGGGAGGTATCGTCCCGTCTATTCATGTTATGGGGGTATTTCTCTATCTCGATGGCTTCCCTGATTATTCTCTTGCTGAAGTGTTCAGTGTTGGATATTAATTTGGTTCGTTCGAAATTAATTTCATGTCCTGTGGCTTTAAGGTGCTGGAAGAGGGAGGAAGTATTTTCTTCTCTTCTGACTGCGTTTTTGTGTTCTGCAATGCATGCATTTATTCTCCTGTTGGTTTGTCCAATGTATGTGGCTGGGCAATTGTTGCATGGTATTTCATAAACTCCTTGGTTTTCTAGCTGGATCCTGTCTTTGGGGTTTCTTAGGATGTTGGCTATTTTTTGGTCAGTGCCGAAGGCTGTCCTGATATTGTGTTTGTGGAGAATTTTGCTGATTTTGTCTGTGGTGCCTTTGATGTAGGGGAGGAGTGCGATACCATTGTCTTGTTCTGTGTCTTGGTTTTTTTGGGGTATCTCTTTTCGGATTAGATTGGTGATAGTGTTTCTTTGGAATCTGTTGGAAATTAATACGTTAGTGAGGGTGTGTAGTTCTGTTCTCAGGTGGTCTTTGTCAGCTAGGCAT
>NC_142011.1:169934776-170062276 GCF_049901735.1 Notechis scutatus
ATTACATAATGATTTGGAGAAATCACTTGTAGAGAAAGGGTTACCTAACAGTTTAGCACTTGAAGGTTATTCTAGTATTGGACAAGAACAATCTTTAGTAAAGAGGAATAATACATCTATACTGGGCTTATCTAATAAATGTGATGATGTAGAACAAGAACTAAATTCCTTCAACCACCATTCAGAATGGTCTCAGTTAAAAACTGAAGAAATTATATATGACCAATGTCAAATACACAATTGTTCCTCATCATTGCCTCCTAAAAGCAATAATACAATTTGTAAATATGCTCCAATGACTGCTACATTAACAGGATCTGATTGTATTACTGCTACAGTCCTCTCTGATGAAAGCCAAGCTACATCATCTAGTGACAAAAAGAAAAAGAAGAAAAAGAATAAATTAGATGTTGTGAAACAAAATGTAAGTTCCCCAAAGAATTCATATGACATTTCCACTGAAGGTACTATAAAGAAAAATATAAACACCTACACAATTCACAACACAAGAGAGACGATGAATCATTCTCCTACCCAGTTAGTGGTTCATAAAAGAGAGCTTGCATTTCCTATTGGAAACTCTGACGGTGCTATTAAAACTGTGAACACCAGAGGTGATTTATATAGCCAAGTTTCAATCACATCCCAGCAGAATGACTTAGAAGATAACATAAAGAAAAATCTAAATAGTCAGTTGTCCCACCAAAATAGCAAATCTATGAAAGCTGAAGATCTACTATTAATAAAGGATAACACAAAACATGAATTTGATCAGATTAAAGATGGGACAGGTAAAGCTCTTAATAAACTAGAACGACCTGCTTCCTTAAAGCCTTTAACTGATTTAGTGAATGGTCAGAAGACAGAAGATAAAAAGGGAAAGATTATTTCAAATAAGTTGATAAAATCATCATCAAAACACAAAGAAGTGAAAAAGAAGAAAAAATCTGAAAGTGCTACCAGTAGTACAGACAAGGTCATGGATGAAACGAAAGTTTTGGATACTTTGGGGCATTCAGACTTTACAAATGAGATTACAAAACAGTCTCTTGAAAACTACATTCAAACCTGGTTGCAAAATGTATATCCAAAGGCTGCGAGGCCTCCCAAACACTGTGCTCCTATAAACTCGATTAACAAAAAATCACATCACCCAACAGTAAAGTCATTCTTAGATAAAGAAAGTAAAGAAACTGGGAGGGATAATATTCCTGAAGATCAACTGAAGACTACATTAAATAATCTCAGTGAAGTGCAAGCTTTGGAAGAATTATTTAAAGAATTGTATGAAACACACACAGATTGTTTAAGAAATGTTGATGGGATCTTGAAAGATGAAGACAAATATTTAATGCCATCAGATACCCAGGAAAAAGCGAAACTTTCCATGTGTGATATACATAAATATAAAAAGAAGCTTCAAGAAGAAACTGATCATGCAAGATGTAATTCTGAAATAAATGCTCAAGATGATCCTAAATCTGTCCCAGGTACTGAGAAATATTGCAAAAATAGTCTTTTGCTACAGAAGTTAAAATCAGCAATTTCCCATCTCGAAAGAAACAAAACTGGATGCCTCCAAAACTTAAATTGTCTTTCAGATGTTTTTTCTTCTTCTCTCCTTGGATCTCCTTCCAATCTCCTGCTAGTTTGGCTTCTACTAAACCTGAAAGAAAGTTTGCCCTTTATAAATAAAGATGAAATGGTGGGAACTAGTTGCAGTTGTTCAGAAATCTTTATACTATCACAATATTTGAAACAGGTTGCAGCTAAAGAAGATGATAAAAACTTAATGACAGCTGCTTCTGATGTGGAGAATTGCACAGCAAACTGCTTAATATTTCCTGGGGTGCAAATAGAAAAACAGGAATTAACATATTGCCAAGAAAATATTGTTCTGATTGAAACTAAAAATATGCCCGGCACTGAAGAACAAGAAAAACCAAACAAGAATTTAATCCTGAATGAGAGTTTAAATTCTGAAGAAGTTTTAGATGTGAAAGAGGTAGCAGAAGAGTTACAGAGCAACTGTGAAGAACAGCAACCATGCAGCAGGCCAGCAGAAAATGCAGATATGTCTGAAATGGTTGTGATGCAAAATCTGAACTACACCAAAGCACAGTCAGAAAATGTGGTTTCAAATGAAAACTTTCTTGAAGAAAATAAAGCTATTCCATTGCAAGAATTGGAGGAAAATGTCCCAGATCCATCATTAAATAATGAAAAACCTGAGCTATTAGAAGAATCTAATATCACTATTTTCAACACTAGTGACCATACTACTGGACAGATTTTTGATCTAGTATCATCACATTTAAATGATGAAGAATTAAATAGCTTAGAAGAGCAAAAATATATAACATCAATATGTGAAAGAGAACATTCGGATGAGAACCTTACTTTGGATATTAAAAATACTAGAAATGAGAACTATGTAGAAAATTCTACAACTGATAATCTAGAGGAAAATGATTCTTCAGTGGAAACCTCAGATAAATTATCAATAACTTCACCACAACCTTTCATTTATGAATCTAATCAAATTCCAATCAATACTGAGGATAAGAAATCCAGAGTGAAATTAATAATAAATCAACTTGAGTGTGGATCTCATTCAAATGCTTCTTTGGAGTTGAAAAAAACCATTGGAAGTCCTGGCACATCTGATTTGTCTGATTATCGACCAGAAACTGATGAAAGTGACAGCAGGTCTAGGCCTTCTAGTGACTTGTCTGATGGAAGTACAGATGAAGCAATATATGAAAACAGCTACAACACAGGCTATGTAAAAAGAACTATTGAACGACTTTATGGTAAAGCAGAAACTGCATTTAAACCCATTTCCAAGCCTAGTTCTCCATATTTGGGTCAGATGCTATCCAAAGATATAGAATATAATTCTGTACATGTAATCAGTGATAAAATCACTTTGCTTTGTCAAGCTCATAATGGATGGCCTGAGGATAAAGTAGCTTCTTCATTAATATCACACAATAACTGTGATTTAAATAAAATCAGCAATGAAGATGCTATTTTGCCAACCCTTAATGGGGAAGAAACATATAATGCTGATTGTTCACTCCAAAATGCTAACCAGCACAGTGAGTTTAAGGCCCAGATTGCTGAAGATGAAGGGACGCTGATCGATAAAGGAAAATGGCTTCTTAAAGAAAACCATTTAATAAGAAAATCACCTCCTGACAACAGTGGAATGTATGGCAATATGGATACAACATCAGCTGATACTTTTTTTGACAATCATAGTAGTGATGCTCCGTATTCTCATTTGCAGAATATGGTGCTAAGGTCAGCATTGAAAGAAATATCATCTTCTGATTTGGAAGATATGGCAAAGCCTTGTGGCAATGAAGGCAATTACTTCAACATGCCTCATAATAGTGAATCAGAGCCTTTTCCGGATGGTCCAGGTATAAAATGCAATAACAGCCCAAATAAGAAGAAGGGATGCAACACTTCTTCAGAATATTGCACAGAGCTGAACAGCTATTCCCCAGCATTCTCAATGGTCGATTTGAAATTACCTAACAATCGAATACACCCTCTAGATCAGATTACAGATGATACTCTAGTTCAGACCCAGCCAACTAGGAATGCTACTTCAAACAGGAATAGGCCTGAGACTCAAGATTCTTTAGATAAACTCCATGCTATTTGTGGACAACATTGTCCCATACTGACAGCTCTCATAAAACCACTGAATGAGCGGATCAGAGGATGTGCTTATCAAAAAGCGTCTGATATTGAAAATCTAATCTGGCTACCATACTTGATAAATAAATCCATAGGAAAAGATAAATGTATAATTAAACTCAGCAAACCCCATGATCAGCTGAAGATCAGCTGCATGAATAAGATTTCAGTTAACATTTTTGGAAGACATTACACTGAGAACATCTTAGATATTACAAATTGTAATAATTTTAAGTTACCTTTATCTCTACATTCTCTCTGTAATATCACAAAGGTTACTAAAGGAATGCTATTAAAGCCAGAGGTATACAAGAATCATGAAAGTAGTACAAGGAAAGATGATGCTCTTGGTGGGATAACTGTAGAACACAGTAATAATTTATCTAGCTATCAAAGCACAAGAAGTAATACCGATCAATTTGTTGGGAGAAAAAGGACTCCTTTATTAGAACATTTTATAGCAAGTAGTCAAAATGAAGCTTATTACTATCAAAGGAATTTCATAAAAATGAATTACTGGAAAATAACTCTGTATCTGAAAGATAGAAGTGTTCAGACTTTGCAACTTTTATTAATATTTAAACAAAAACCACCATTCAACAAAAAATATTTTTGGTTGCTTGTTTTTCTCTGTATTTTTACCTTTTCTGTAGAAAATGCAGACTTTTCATCCAAAAAGTTCAGGTAATATTAGAATAAAGATATATTGTTTGTGTCTATCACAAGATTAAATGGCAAAACTCCATAATTTTATGAGCATTAAAGAAAAAGAACTGTAGAAATAGATAGATAGATAGATAGATAGATAGATAGATAGATAGATAGATAGATATCCTAATGGTAATTGATAAAGAGTGAGTAGCAGTTGAATTGATATCTGACTCATGGATTCACTCAAACAGAAGACAAACATTCATCTTATCAACTTAACACTGCCATTTCCAGCTTAAAATAAGCTTGTTCTGTCATCCAGTAATATTTAATATACACAAGTATATATTGGTGCACATATATTTATAATATATTTATATTATAAATGTATATATATATAATATATTTAAGAACTGGGTTTTTATCAAACTGTTGACTAAAATTAACGTCCTATGAAATAAAATGAATTAATCCTCCCTCTGCAGATACCAACCATTCTTTTTTTACACACAGAAATAAACTCAAAACACACTGCTTTTTTTTCCTTCTGTGAGGGAGAAGGAGACAGAGAAAGAGAAAGAAAAAGAAGAAATCAATAGAGATAGATTGAAGGGAACGTGTACCAGCTGCCTTTAGAAAGCAAGAAAAAACTAGATAGAGAAGCAGAACTAGGTAGTAGGCAAGAGGTAATTGAACAGGGGAAGAAAGGCAAGAGAAATAAACCCAGTTTAGCTTCCTGGACTGAAATTAATTGCCTTCAAGCACAAATTATCTGTAGCAGATTAATTCAGATGAAAAAGCAGTGGTACAAGTATTCCAGCAAGTGAAATAATTTTCAAATTAGAACCATTATATATCAGTGATCATCAGGGAAAAGAGTTTCTGCGTCTTTTACTCAGAAAATTACAATGCACCAGAGGGAAAGTGGTTTATTTCCCTTATAACTGGGAGTCTGCAGTTGGTTCTTTACATAACTGATTGAATCTTAGTAGTAAAGAGACAACTCTGAAAACTGAAAAAATAGAAAATCACAGTTAAACAGCCCTCATGAGGCAGATCTTTAAAAGCAGCCATGCTAATAATTTGAAATTCTTCCTCATTTCAAAACTATTCTTAACAACAATTTTAAGAACCTCAATTAATTATGGCAAAATATACCTGTATTTGTTGTTAGTAAGTATAGTAACTTTTTAAATGAAACACTACACATCTATTTTATGGACGTTCAAACTAAAGGGGGGAAAAGTACTTATTCAGTTCTCTCTCTCTCTCTTTACCCATGCAACTTTGTAACAAAAAAGTGATTGTAGTTACTACAGCATAACTAGTGCAATCTAGGTAAAGGACAATGTTCCCATATATTAAAAATTTCAGAAACAACCAGCAGGCTAATACACAGTAGAACCTCAGGTGATGACTATAATCTGTTCCAAGAATTCAGTTACCTGACTTGGTCGTCAATGGAAGTGCATGAGCGTAAAAAAAATGGTACGGCATGGAAGGGGAAATTGGTGCGGATGGAGTTGCCACTTGAGCACCTGTTCGCGACCAGAAGTAAAAAAAAATGGTTGTCACCTGATTTGGTCGTGAACGGAAGCATTCGTGACCAGAGGTTCCAACTGTAACCACTTGGCATCGTTGTAGCACACAAACTAAGCAAAACCTTCCAAAACATCTTAAATAAACCAAAAGACCCAGTACCCCCGTAAGAAGAAAAATCAGGCATCATCTACAATATCCAATGCAAGACTGCAACAGCCACTGTAAAGGCATGTGGCAGAATACTAGCAGAGGGCATCCATAAATATCAATTAGCAGCCAGAAACATGATGAAAATTCTTTAATCTTACAACACATGGATACATTCAACGACAGACAGACAGAAAGACAGACAGAGAGACAGACTGACAGAAATAGGCAGCAACCCCACATGATCTTACTTAGTTAGGTAATGAAATGTCTGCAACCAGAGTACCAAGAACTCCGCAGCTCATTCCTGAGTGACATCTATTGTCATGTATTAAGCTTATTTATGTTATGATATTTAAGATCAGAAACACGTGAAATACTTTGATATTTTGATGTTTATGGAAGTAGCCATTTTTGTTCTTCAGACATTAACTACCTATATTCTTTGGCATCTTCCTAAATTGAATGAAATACAAATTCTTAAGCCTTTGTTCACATGAATCTTAAGAATAGCTCATCCCCAATATTATGTATTCTTCAATGTTTCCTTTTAAGCATTGAAGAAATATGGAAGGGGAATGGGATAGGGTCAATTAACATTTGTCAGAACAAATAATAATCTTTAAATGATCAGGAGAATTAGCAAAGCAGAATTTTTTGAATTTCTATCAAAGCTCAGGCAAATGAAGGAGACGTCCTTTCATGACTCTCCTTCACCATGGGAAGATCTGACAAATAGAAGGACCATGGAGCTAATCTATATCTTTGTTTGCTGACTTGGTATATTGTTGTTACTTGTTACTTGTTTCTCCATATGTTGGTTTTTATTTTTAAACTGCCCAGAGTCCTTAAGAATTTGGCTACTGTCTAAATTTGTATGGAAGTATGTATAGATAAATACAGAGAGATAGCCAGATAATAGTTTTCATATCCCTCTGCCTTATTAATCCTATCTAAAGTCTAAGTTGAATAGCAATTATTTCTGGTTCATATTTCCTGACAAGCCAATGGTAGCTATGTTTTTGTGTAAATAAAAATGTACATTCTGTTAAAACAATGTTTATTATTAAGCTTGCTGTCTTGGACAGCAAAATAAAGGAATACCATTGATTGAAAGACTCTGTCTCTGTGATTCTGGAGACATGGAATCCTCTGGACACGTCCTTCCTTCTGTTCTTTTTATAGAGACATTTGAGCAAGATTTATTTTCCTATTAATTAATAGGCATACCGGCTGTTCCAGTACTGTTTATCTTCAGTGGTTGCTTAAAGATTTAACTTTGTAGTCCCAGCACAAATAGCTAGATTCTGCACAGCAGCACTAAAGATTCACTGGAACTTGATGAATAATCCATTATAACCATTTTAAACAATTAATGCACCAAATCTTTTGATATTATCACCCTGTTGTATTTTAGTACCTAATAACGATAGGTTTTCACAATTTAAGGATTAATGTCACATTATAGCTTAGGCCATGCTCTTGTTTACATGCAACTGATAGATAGGCTGCCAAATTATGATTTTAATATAGATTTTATTTGTTATTTATTATTATTTTATTCTAAACTTTCAATTGTATGTTCTTTGAGTATTTTTAACTGTACTGGTCTTTGATTGTAATAAATATTTTGAATTTGAATTTAAATATCATTAAGCTTACTGCACAATAAAATTATTGTCCTCCACAATAAAACTATGAACAATAAACTGAATTACTATTATGAAGTTGTGATATTACTGAATGAAGAAAAATAAATAATTTCCAATTAATTTGACTCCTAATTTGCTTGTGAGGTGAACAATCTAAATTGAAGGCAAATGCCAGGCTTGGTGACACTACCGGTAACTGATTTTAGAAATGATTTTTGTAAATCAAAATTGTCTTGATTTATTTTTTCAGCACCTGCTTTTGCAAGATGTAAATCATTACTATTCTCAGTAATGGAATAGTTTATGGAACAGAGATAATAAAATATATCCTTAGCGGCTACCCATGTGATTGACTTTATATGTGCAAATCCATATTTACTAGACCAAACTAGGATCCAGTTGAGATTATTAGGGTACCATAGTAAACATGAATGAGATATCTGATCTTGTCAGCATGGATTTGTTTTAATCATATGAAAATTGTAAATGAGTTGAGGTCTGGTGTACCATGGCAGATGTCCCCATAGCAATTACTCCTGCAATATGCAGAACAATCTGACCACTCACATTCTTCTTGGGGTCATTAATAAAAATTTCTTTTCACCATTTTTACTCTATAATATTTAGATACATTAGTAAACTAGATATAGTATTACTTCACTTATACGTATAGTAAGAGGTTTACCTGTAACACTGGACAGGTACAAATCAAACTTACTTAGCAAGGCATTGAGTACACTTTTAATACGTATAGATTATGATGTCGCTCTTCTTCCAGGAATTCAAGGCAATACTCATAGAATCCACTCCCCCACTGTTTATCGTTACAATATCAAACTGGTATATGTTTGTGGGGATACATTTGACTGACCTAGTGCTATTTCAAAGTTACTTGATGAACTTTATGGAATGAATTTGAATTTGGGTCACTATGGTCAGAACACAGAACCTTAACAACTACATCACTTGCTGACTATAATAACTGAATATGCAGAGGGATGTTTTATTTATTTATTTTATTTATTTATTTTTGTCAATTGCTTACAATATAATAAGTAAAAACATAGTTATGACTACATGGATACATATAAGAAAAATAAAAAATAAAAGAAACAATAGGACAGGGATGGTAGGCACGTTGGTGTGCTTATGCACGCCCCCTACAGACCTCTTAGGAAAAGGGTGACGTCAATAGTAGACAGTCTACTATGGTATATAAGGTGAGCATGAATTTGATTTAGGTCTGTAAAAAAAAGATGTAACCCGGGGCTAAGCCACTTTTCAAAAGAAGTTTTATGTTTTGTGTTTTGGTTAGCTATGTTTGATTGAAAATTAATAAAACCTTGGAGGAATAAAACTAAAGGGAGAAACAATGAGAAATTTGGAAAAGACATGTACAAATGATAATTAAGAAGGTTTTATGTTTTTATGTCTTGTTTTATGTTTTGTATTTTGTGTTCATGTTTGATTGAGAATTAATAAAACCTTGATAGAAAGAAATATAATTGAATAAAAGTGAAGGGAGAAACAATGAGAAATTCGGAAAAGATATATAGGTGTTTAAATGGAAATGTGATAATTTGGAACTATGCTGTATAAATGTTTATATTTGATTGAGAATTAATAAAACCTTGATAGAAAGAAATATAAATGAATAAAAGTGAAGGGAGAAATAATGAGAAATTTGGAAAAGACATATATGTGCTTAAATGGAAATGTGATAATGTGGAACTATGCCTTAAAAATAATGTTTTATTTGCCTTGTTAAAACTTATAAGTAATTTTTTTAGAAAGGAGGTTTTATGCCTTTATGTCTTATGTTTTGTTTGTCTTTAAAAAATCAATAAAATTTGTTTATAAAAAATAGTAGACAGTCTACGGTTAAAGTTTTTGGGGTTTGGGAAAGAAACCACAGAGTCAGGTAGAGTATTCCCGACATTGACCACTCTGTTGCTGAAGTCATATTTCCTGCAATCAAGTTTTGTGTGATTATCCTTGAGTTTGTATCTATTGTTTGCTCTTGTGTTGTTATGGTTGAAGCTGAAAATTGACAGATAGGACATTGCAATGTATGATTTTATATACTATACTTAGATCGGACCAAAGGCGGTGTAGTTCTAGGTTTTCTAGGTCTACGCCGCCTTCGGTCCGATCTAAGTATAGTATATAAAATCATACATTGCAATGTCAGAATGAGAAAGAGAAAGAGAAATAACAAGACAATCTGAAATCTACAACGTGAGAAATTTGGATGCGGTTTAACTTATTTTTTTCTGAATCTTATAGAGACAATTCTTATATTACAGAGAAACACTAGTGAGGGAAGATTAATGTATGGTAAGGGTTACAAAATCTGGGTTGCAATCATCAAGATTTTCTCTGGATATTTACCTTTCTGCATCCTTTTGCTATCAATTGGATATCCATTTTTTGTGGCATTTCCCCTTTTTTTCAGCCCAGATGTGGAAGGCCATTTTCTGTATCATATTGAAAAGTAGTTATGAGAACAAATAGGGAAAGCTGCTTATTCTGAGTGGTGTTTCTGAAAAAAAAAAACTAGAAGCAAATTATTAGGATAGCAACTGTTTAGAGCTGCTTAATAAAACCTGTATGTCAGCTGTACATTGTATTTATATTTTTCAGGATTATTTGTATTAAGGCAAGGAAGTAACTGTTGCCAGTTAAATCTCCCAAGGATACAATTATTTTCAGAGAACCAAAAGAACAAACTACTTGGAAGGAACAAAATATTCCTTTATCTTTGATATCTAGATTGAAGTTTTGAAACAAGTTTTTTATCTTTTTCTTTCTTTAATACTGCTCTGTTGGATTAACAAATGAACCTAACACTGCATTTTAACAGTGAAAAAAAGCCTTTATAAAAATAATAATTCTATGAGGATTTGTTGCTGCTATCAATAGTAATGCAAGTCATTATTGAGGCACAAGTATTGGGACAAAATGAACCAATATAAATGACAGAGTTCCTTCCTGAATAACTAAGAGAGAAGATAAGAAGATGAGCCACCAACAAATATGATTGTTGTAAATTCCAGTCAGGTTTATGGAAAAAGATATTTGTGTAAGGAAAACTGGTTTAATTTAACTGGTTTCAGATTCCTTCTCCAAAGGGGTAAAAAGGAAGAGAATAAAGAAAAGATCTTGCAAATTTTGTTTACTTTTAAACATATATTTAAATGAATACATGATTGATACTCTAGTCTACGCAATACCTGAATGCTGAGTAAGAAGACAGTGTTCTTCGACTCCACCCTATTCTCCACACTATTATATCTTGAACTGAAAATTACTTTCACTGTATCAACTTCTAAGGATTATTTGGTGTTCATTTTCAGCAGTATTGATAAATATTTGGGATTATGTTTTTATATATGCTTTAGAGACACACTTAACATTATTTGATCTTATTTACTAGTTATTGAAGGAAATGTTGAATTATTATATTTTTAAATGACACTGCCCTTAATTTTATTATTAAGTGCTGCCATTTTAAATTAATTTATGCACTGTGTTAAGGGGTTAATATATTATCATTCTTGTTGTTGTAAATATAATTTAGATATGGAATACACAAACTCCAGGAAGTAAAACTTTTATGTACACTATTTTTACAAACTGTATATTAATTTCACTTTTGTTAAATATTGTTATAATTGTGTGTTTTAAATAGTTTTTATCTCCTAAAAGCTGGAAGCAGTATACCAAATAAAATAAAAGCAATCTTCAATACACACCTTTGAATAAAACAGCCAATAATAAACCAGCTGCTATAAACCAAGATGTGGCTAGATGTGTAATAAAACCTTAAAGAAGAATAAGTAATTTGACATTCAGGTCTCTTAGACCTGACTTAGGGAAGAGCTGATCTCATAGGGATGGAAATATTCCCAACGGCAACATAGTTTTAAATAACTTCTTTATGTTTCTGTAGCTATGAAATGGAAGGTAGTAATTTTTACCAGTGACCAGCCATCTTCAGGGACCAGCTCGCAAGTTTATATCACTTTATATGGGGAGCAAGGCAATTCAGGAGCTGTCTTTCTATATGGGGAAGAGAAAAAAGTGTTTGAAAGAGGAAGCACAGATACATTTATGGTAAGGTATTTATTATAACAAGAATTTGGAATAATGCCATTTAATTAAAAAATCTTATTTGTTTAATATTAGTAATATGTGATTATGTGTGGGAAACAGTATCATTTCATATCATTGTGCCATTTTCCATTTTCAATTGCCACAAGACTTGAGCCAAGTCATTTTATTTAAATTATATTAGCTGCAAAAACAGCAATAGCACTTAGACTTACATACCGCTTTATAGTGCTTTACAGCCCTAAGTAGTTTACAGAGTCAGCATATTGCCCCCAACAATCTGTGACCTCATTTTACTGAACTTGGAAGGATAAAAGACTGAGTCAACCTTGAGTTGGTCAGGATCGAACTCCTGGTAGTGGGCAAAGTCAGTCTGCAACACTTCATTCTAAACACTGCACCACCACAGTTCATAATGATGTGCCTGCTTCACTTTGTGACGCAACTCACTCAACAACAGCTAAAATGAATACAGTTTCTGTTACTGTTTTTCCACTTTGATCCTTAGCTTGGGATTTACTTCAGAAGAATGTATAAACAAATAGGTGGGACTTGTTTAAACGACTGATTTTTCTTGCTTTTGTGAGAGCTATTTCTCACATGGTAAAAAATACAGCTTGATATCAGTCTTTCTGTTACCAAAAGAAGAAAGAACAGAAGAATGGGATATCTAGGCCATTACACAGGTTGGGTTGCGTAAAGAGCAGAAACCATTTCAAACCTTTATTTTACTGTAAAATAGTGATTACATTTTATACACAACAGTAATTGAAAATATGTCTTAATGCCTAATAGTTTTTTTTTCCAAAAAAAATAAGACTACCCTATCTGAACTTAAGTCTGCTTGAACATCTATTTTAGATGTTTTTTTCTCTTTTTTTTAAGCTAAAGGAAATTTTCACAACCAACACACTAGCACACAGTTCTGAATCTGCCATTGCCACTTCATTAATATAAATCTAGTGAAGATAGCAGTACACTATAGCCTATTTATTAGTAGATATTGCAGTTTGTTGTTAGGGACAAGTAGATCAAATGGGGGAGGTTTTCAGAGCTTTTAGAAGAATCAGAAATGGAATATTGCTGGAATTCCATTGGTCAGATGGTTGCCGGCCTTTTGTCTATTCAAATGTATGGGACAAAAAAGATTCAAATTGAAATACAGCTGCTGGCAGCTCATAATGTTATGAGTTTATTTCATGCTTTGTCAAAACAGTGTCATTTATGACTACACAAATGTAATTGTGTAATTTTTAGTTTATTGAACCTTAGTTCCTGAAAAATGTACATTAAACTGAACAATAATTGCTATAATAAAATAAATTAATCAGTAATCTTCCTATGTTGAAATAATTCTGGCCTCTAAAATGATCATTTTAAGTCTTTGAATAACTGTCAAGTGTTATTCTAGTGAATACTCTGTTCTTCACAATTAAGGTCTTAGAGTTTCTGTTTGATTCCATTATATTCTTCACAATGTCTGAAGTTTATCATCATTAAGAGCCAAATCATTTTGAGGGCAACATGTTCGGAAGAGATACATAATTATCTAGGTATACTTTAGTATGAAGTAAAATTCAAAGTAACTAGTTTCATTTGAAAATGTAGAAGCTATTTCTCTGGAATTTCCTTAAAAGTGTTTTGATTGGAAAAGTATTACAAACCGTATATAGTGAAAGAAGTTATATTATGACATATTTGTTTTCAAAAAGATATATGATCTACTATCTGGTTTGCTATATTATACGAACAGATTCACACGGAAGATTTGGGAGATCTATACAAAATACGGATAGGACATAATAATTCTGGAGAAACCCCTGCCTGGCACTGCAAAGAGGTGACATAAATTAATGCTATTTATTTATTTAGGTCTATATGCTACTCTAATGATAAATGAACTGCATGTACCATAAACCCTTGTTACATTTGAAAAGCTTAGAAAAATGAAAATATCACCCAAAATATCAGTCATGAACATATTATGTGCTATATGACCAGAATGCTAGGATATAGTATAATATATCCTATATAATATAATATAGTATAATACACAAATAATTTGTACATCATCCTAATCATGCTTTAAGTGTAAAGTTAATATAGTCTCTTAGGGAAAAGTTTTCACTGTTATAGAATGTAATTAATAGACTTGAAATTTCTTTAGGGTCTCTTGAATATTTCAGGGCATGGAGTAAAATCATTTTGTTCACTTTGGATATGCAAAATCCTGTTCTTAGAATTTGAAGAAGCACAGTTACAGGAAAGCATATATGCAAAAACACATGTAAACATGCTCATATACTATGAAAACTGCATATGAAACCTTTGCATTACATTGCACATGGAAAAGTCATACACCATGCCTGTAAAATGAGTGTGAAAAATGAGTCTTTTTTAAAAGACTCAGTCCTATTACAATGGAATGTGATAGCAAAAAAACCCTATTCCATTTCTGCAAAGATCTTAGAATAATCTAAATTCAATTGTCTGTCTTTCAGTTGCAATTGCAGAATCTTGTTACAGGGGAAAAATATGATTTCTCTGTTGAAAAGTGGCTGACACAAGCTCAAAATGAAGGTGAAATCAGTCAGGAACTTCCTGTTTTGCATCAGGGACACCCCATTCTTCCAGGTAAGCTTCCAGATAAGACTCTCAATTCTGCTCATTGAGTAATTTCAGGATATTTATGTGTAAGAATTTATGTTAAATATAAATTATATATATATATATATATATATATATATATATATATATATATATATATATATATATATATATATATATATATATATATATATATATATATATATATATATATATTGCATGTATTTGATATAATATAATAAATTTTGCAGTTATTAAAGCTTCTGAATTAATTTTCAAAGGCAATAATGCAATGTGCCACAATTAATATACTGCTAAACATTGAAATTCCATGGTGATGCCAGGCATATCAACCAATGTCTAGACATTGAGACCTCTATATGCATAGACTATCTACAAGTCTAACATTCATCATCATCTAGAAGACTTGAATAGATAGTTCCACTCACTGATAAAAATGTTCCAGGTTTAGGAGTGTTAGGAAAGGAGTAACAAATAAAATGGATACGTCACATTTGGCATTCTGTACATTTCATAATCAGTGCACCTTTTATAAGTCTTTGAAGACCTGTTTCTTTGAAGACCCTTTGAAGACCCTTTGAAAGCCTAGGGCTGCAGATATGGAATGGAACTGATCTCTTGGGTATGTTGAGGAATTGTTATGGTTCTCTAACCACTACATATTTTATTTTAATTTATGCATGTTTTAATTTTTTTTAATTGTGAGCAACCCAGAATCATGTACTTTACAGAATCATGTACTGTAAAGAATCATGTACTTTAAATAGTCAGCTAGATATAGTGAATAAATAAGATATTGATACATGTTGAGACAGCAATATAAAATAATTATACACAGAGCATAATGTTAGTAAATTGCTGTACTTTTTTATTTTCAGTGGCAATGTACAAGGTGCATGTAATAACTGGTGATCTCTGGAATGCTGGGACAGAAGCTGATGTTTACATAGCAATCAATGGAGAAAAAGGTGACACAGGATGCCGACAGCTGCATAGATCAATGAAGTCTCAAAAACACATGAAAGGACAAGTGAGTGAATTATCCCTCTTCCCATAGAACAAACTGCCAAATGGGTATACTATATAGGAAAGTCCTTTTTTTTTACCTGAAATGTAGGTAAAATGGTAAAGGTTTTCCTGTCAGTCACATCCAACTCTAGGGCACAGTGCTCATTTCTGTTTCTTGGCCAAGGGAACCAGTATTGTCCTAAGACATTTCCATGCTCATGTGGCCAGCATGGCTCATGGAATGCTGTTACCTTCCCAATGAAATGGTACCTATTTATCTACTTGCATTTGCATGCTTTCGAACTGCTAGGTGGACAGGAGCTGGGCAAGTACCGGGAGCTCATCCCATTGCATGGAGCCCAGGTCTTCAATCTGGGTTGTCAGTTCTCTAGCTGACAAGCTTAGCGTCTTTTAACTGCTCAGCCAGTGGTGGGATTCGATTTTTTTTTTACTACTGGTTCTGTGGACATGGCAGGGGAAGGATACTGTAAAATCTCCAGTCAGAGGTAGTATTTGCCAGTTCTCTGAACTACTCAAATTTTTCCACTACCGGTTCTCCAGAACTAGCAGAACCTGCTGAATACCACCCCTGGGTTCAGCCATTTTGCCCAAAAGGTATTTTTTGTCTTTTTTCTCTAGACATTTAGATCCAATTGAATTGAATCCTATTTTGCTTTCTAATTTTTCCATTTGGCTTCCCATTTTATATATTGGGTTATCTGAATAATATAGGTTACCTTTTTGTCAGTGTTCTCTTATACACTGCCCAAAGTCTCATGGTTTGAGTTGAGCACCATTATAAATGTGCAAAATAAATAAAATGAGTTTATGTAAATATAACACTTTTCACAATTCAGCAAGAACTATTAATTTGTATAGATCTTTATCACAAACAAAATTTATTAAAAATAACTTCATAGAATTATACATGACCATACTCCTATATATTTTAGGAAGAAAGGTGGATTAAATATGATTATGTCCTCTTCCTTGTCTTTTAGTCGAAGACATATGACTCCCTTTGGTATTTTCCAACATAAAAGTGCTAAACATCTATTTACTTATACAACTTAACAGCAAATGTACAGAACAGTTATTTGTGGGGGGAAAGAGGACATTGCACCTTAAATTTTTAGCATGAAAAATAAGTACTTCCAGCACTGCTAAGTCAATTATGCTTTAATGTAGCAATTTTGTGACCATGCTATCTTCACTCCTTTAGTTAGCCTGAGGCAATATAACCTTGTAGAAACTAAATTTAAAGAAAATTAAATGTTTGTGGCTTTAAAAATGATTTACCATAGTTTAATTCAATTAATCGGAGTAACACGTGTTATTGATTGTGCATTTAACAGTAATTGGTTAAAAGTATTTTCCCCATTGCTCTTTTAATATAGTACTTGTTTAGGGTTTATGTTTCAATTTACACATGTGGGTTACTTGACAGAAAATGACAGAAGACAAAATACAAATTCTTAAAATTAAATGTGTGTTACTTGCTTGATTGCAGACTGATACATTCTCGCTTGAAGCTGTGCACCTTGGACATTTATATAAAATTGTTATAGGACACAATGGACTTGGCTCAGGTCAGATATTTTAAAATATTTATATACTTCAATGACATAGATTAGAATATGAAATTGTTTTTTCATAGACCTATTGGGTGTTTAGGAATAAAGATTTTTGAAGAAAAAGCAGCATCCATTTATGGGAAGCAAATTATTATGGGAGATCTGGGCATCCTTCCCCAGCACTGCTTCTGATACCTGTGATAGTTTAACTTTTACATATTATGTGCACATTTTGCACATTGTAGACTTCATATAGGAAGTCTTTTCAATAATTGTATTGTTATTTTATTGGTAAATAATTTCAGTTTTGGATAAAGCTTGTTCAAACTATTCCATTCTTAAATTTCATTCTTAAGTATTAGAAATTATTTGTTTATTATTTATTTTATTTTACACATTATACTTGTATAAGAATAATAAACTGCTTTTCAAAAGTAAAATGTAGGTATTCAATTGTAGTCAGCAGAATACTGTGCATTCAATACTATAAGCATGAAGCAAAGGAAGGGTAAAATTGCACCTTAGATAATTAACA
Source organism: Notechis scutatus (assembly GCF_049901735.1). Taxonomy (NCBI): domain Eukaryota; kingdom Metazoa; phylum Chordata; class Lepidosauria; order Squamata; family Elapidae; genus Notechis; species Notechis scutatus. Next base: position 169,952,338 of record NC_142011.1, read on the forward strand.
TAACTACAGTACTTAGAAAGCTGTATGTTCCTTCAGAAAAATGGATGGTAAGAGGAACAGATAGTGGGACAGATAGTGTGGTTCACATAGCCAAATGCCTGAGCATGCTTTTCAATGCTTCACATGATGTTAAAATGTGGGCTGATATATTTCTGGAGATAATTAGAGGTAGTATTAGGTCTCAAGCATTCTAGGATCATGTAAGTTAATATTTACAATTTTGCAGCAAAACCTATTTGTTTCTGACCCTCCTTCAAGAAAAATGGGCATGAAATTGCTCTGATCTTTTATAACTAGAAAATGACCTTTAATATTCTACACTTTTTTGAGCATCTGGACTATCTTCAAGGAGCATCTGGACTATCTTAGCAGGAGATATTACATAACCTGTGATTCTAAGGCCCAGATTTCTACTTGTCAGGCTATCTTGATTTTGCTAATAAACCAATCACAACTATAAGCTACAGTATATATCCTTGATATACAAGAGTCTAGAACTTTCCCTTTAAAAAAATATACATTTGTATGGCTCAATTTCCATTTATCGTACTAAACAGGTATGTGCTTTATATTGCAAATTGTTTTGGTGGCACCGGTGTCTTGAATTAGAGATAAAAATTACAATAAGCAAATAAACAAGCAGATATTGTACACTGTATGCATTAGAGGTGGTATTCAGCAGGTTCTGACCAGTTACGGAGAACTGGTAGCAGAAATTTTGAGTAGTTCGGAGAACCAGCAAATATCACCTCTGAATGGCCCTGCTCCCATCTATTCTCTGCCTCCCGAGTCTCAACTGATTGGCCGGATCTTCTTTTGTTGCCCTCCACAGGAGAACGGAGCTGGAAAGCAGGTTAATGGGGTAGGGAAGGAATGGAATTTTGCAATAATGTTCCCCCAGGAGTGGAAAGAGAATGGGTATTTTGCAATAACCTTCCCCCTGGAGAGGGGTAGGAATGAAGATTTTGCAGTATTCTAACCTGCCACGCCAAGCCACACCCACAGAACCAGTAGTAAAAGATTTTGATTCCCACCACTGGTATTAATTATTTAAATGTAATACGAAAAGGACTGATGTTTGTGTGCTGCTCTTAACACATACTTGTCTTGATTTCACTATTAAGAATGGAATGTTTATATTCCCACCTAGGAAATGGTTGGTTTTTGGAGAAAATTGTCGTCCAGGATCCTATCACAAATTCAGATTATATCTTCCTATGTTACAGGTTTGTTCAGTTTATTATTTTTAAAAATTATCCATTTCATAATGTTGACATTATATCTGATTGGGACAACTAAGATAAAAGCAAAGCACTAAGGATCTGACAATTGAAAGTCTTCCTGGCTGACGAAGCTTTTCAGGACTAGCTGCCCAGGAGCTGACTTTTCCAATTCTTTGATGTTTGGGAAAGATGAGGAGCAGACAAACCCAAAGGAACAAAGTTCCTTCAGCCTCAGATTCGTTAAAAACTATTTTCACCAGTCTATCAACCCTGCAGTAATTGTCAAATTGAACTTTCAAACAGCTCATTGATAATGGGGGGAGGGGGTGGGATCTTCAGCTCAAATTAAATTCCATGTGGCATTCTCAATTTCAATTCTTCCTTAAAACACTATTGAATGAACTTCAGATATTTTTCATGTTTACAATGTGTCCTAAGCTTCAGGCACAATAGAATATCTCTTACTTAGTTTCATGCATTCCGGGGTTTGAATACAAAATTGTAAATATATATCAATATGCATCTAAAATACAGGTGTGCATTCACAGATATGCAAACCAGTACTGCATTGCAGAATGGTAAAACTCTACATGATACACATATTACATAAATACTCAATTGTGGCAGCAGGTTTCTAAAATAAGACCTGAGATCTGATGTACCGCATTGCCCTCTCTTGGTGGGCCAATAGTACCCCTTGTTATCACACAGTCTCTGAAAACAAACCTTGGCTGGTTGATTGTCCTTTGCTAGAAAGATATTTCTGTTAATGGAAATTTGACTTCATTGAGAGCTGAACATATGAGCACTTCTGTGTCAAGCCCTGAATGCTCTGTTTTAGCAGTTATTTGTAAGACAACAGCTAGACTATAAACATCCTGATGATCATTAGATGACAGCCATACTTAGATTTTCTCTTTGCTGCATTCAATGGTCATGTGGAATTTTACAGCCCAGATACATCAGCCCTAAGGGAAGACCACAAACTGAAAACATGAATTCATGTTTTTTGAACAACTGGTATAGAAATGTAAACTGGCTCTGATACCTGAGATAAACATATACCTAGTCCTAGTGATATACTGTACAGTTTCAAGCTTTATAATATGTCTGAAATAGAAATGACTCCTGATTTGTTTTCAAGTAGCAAAATCAGGGGCAGTTTACTTCTAACTATTTTCATGTGCACACACACACAAAATCTGTTGTGTATTGGAAATTCTATATTTTAATTATACTTGGCCTTAATTATACTTCATGTTTCATGTGCCCGTGGTTGCAAAACATTGCTGTTGTCCTGTTAAAACAATTTTTGTTACTTTTGGTTTTAAATGAATTATATGATGGCTATTCAAAGAAGAATGTTTCCAAATTATATCACATTTAATGTACTTTATCTAATCTTAGATCATGCAGCTCAGCCACATCAATTTGTGACTGTTTTATTTTTATGTATGCATACATTATATATGTATATATGATTTAAAGTGTATATAATCATAATAAGTATGAAAAAATAAGTATGAAAAAATTTCTAAAATAGACTATCCTCCCCTTTTCCCACACTAAAAAACATCAATGACTGCAAGAAAGTTTCTATACAGTCTTAAATATATCTTTTTTCGTATAGAAAATGATTTGTTTGTGCCTCTGTATGCATGCTTGTATATCTTCAGTTCTTCATTCTGAGATATGCATCAGTTTAATGGATTTTCCGCTCAAAATTTTCAGCATCTCTGAACTGATCTTTATCCAATCAGGTAGCCATGTTTTTTTCTGTATAATCCAGAAGTGGCCCTAAGTGCAACCCTGATTTCATACATCTAAAGTTTTTAATTAATGTGATATTAATATTTTTGGTTTAAATAGTAGCATGCCAAGATATATTCTTATTATATAATATATTTCTCCCCAAAAGATGGCTAGATCAAGGAGAAGATGATGGCAAAATTGTCAGAGAACTTAATGTCATTGATAATTACACCATTGCAAGGAGTAAGTATAAGCCAAAGTCCTTGGGGAAGGATATTCCTGAAAAAATTTATTAGATCAGATTAGATTATTACATTAGATTAGATTTCTCGTAGCATCTAGATAATATACTCTGGGTTTCCTAAAATCTAGTATATTGTATGATAAGGATAATATTACTGGATATTTCTTTGAGACACAAGGATTAGCAAAGAGCTCAGAAGCTGAATAATTCTAAATTTAAATCTAATTCCATGTTTAAATAAGTCTCCCTAGGCTTGCAATCCTAGACTAAGTAAAGGCAGAACTGAAGTAGCAAACAACCAAGTTCACAAAGAGACAAGAAAGGGAGAATTGTAACAAGCAGCAACTTAGCCTTATTTTGTTGTTTTGAAACCTCCCATAAGTTTCAATGACAGAAAGGTAAATTAAGAGCCTGGGATTTAAGTCTTTGGGGGAAATGAGACCTTTTAATATAGCAACGTTATGGCTGTTCTCTGTTGCAGAGTCTTGTATTGCTGGAAACCATTCAAAGCATTTTCATAAATGATGAGAGCTCCTATGGTCATCATGCCCACCAGTTAATGGAGTTAGTCTCTCTTCATGGAAGACAACTTTTATACTATATGATTTATGAATTTCATTAGAATTTTATTGAACCTTAATGCATTGGCAGGCAATTTTGATTCTAATGGAGTGATTTACCTTTTCTTATATTTTACTTGTATCGATATTTGCTTTTCCACAGAACAAGAACTAGAAATCAGGAGAAAGGACATGGTAAAATTATTATTTTTTAAAAGTTGAAAGTAAATAAATTCATTTCAAATCTACAGTAATCTCTCTTCTTCCCTCTCTTCCACGCTTTATATGTTCATTTTAAACTGAATGGCTATCTCCTTCCTGAGAAGATAAGAACATCATGCCACTCAGTGGTCATTTCTCTGTGCTTTTGATCATTAAATTGCTTTGATAAAAATAAATGCAGTGAGGTCAAGAATGGGATGGAAGGTGAGACACTGTCTGGAAAATACTCTTTAGACTCCTCTCTGAGCCACAGTGGCACAGTGGTTAGAACGCATTACTGCAGGCTACTTCTGCTGACTGCCGGCTTCCTGCAATTTGGCAGTTCAAAACATACCAGGCTCAAGGTTGACTCAGCCTTCCATCCTTCCAAGGTGGGTAAAATGAGGACCTAGATTGTTGGGGCAATAGGCTGACTCTGTAAAACACTTAAAGAGGCCTGTAAAAGCACCGGGAAGTGGTATATGAGTCTAAGTGCTATTGCTATTGCTGCGAAGAATATGAATATTGTGAGGGTAGAAATAGTGAGAAATTTTCAGGCTATTATGAAAAGTCCTATTAGAATTTGGGTAATGAAGCCATTGGCATCTGGAAGTGCACAAACCTAACATAAGAGAAAGAGAGCCAGTTTGGTGCAGTGGTTAAGACATCACTCTGTAAAACAGAAAACTGAAAGTTCTCGTTCTGTCTTGGACACAAAGTCATTTGAGTGACCATGAGCTAGCGACTTTGTCTCAGCCCTAGGAAAGAGGCAAGGCAAGCTATTCTGAAAAATTGCAGGAAATTGTCCAGGCACTCACAGATTCAGATGAGCACGGTGGCCTAGACATGGAGCTCTCACCTCACAATCAGAAGACTGCGAGTTCGATCCCAGGTAGTGATAGATGTTTGCTCTCTGGGTGCAATGAGTCTTCTTTGAACTCTGTGTAGGTGTCAAGCAGGGTATCTGGCCAATAAATGCTCAACTCCATTCAGTTGCCCTGACTCCACCCCAGTAATGCAAGGGATTACTCATAGATTCAGACATGATTGAAAAGAAGAAGAAAAAAATTCAGGAAGATTCATATAATGTCTTTTATGGGATGACAAGTTATTTTACTTTGTTTTACAATACCTCTAGTGGGCAGCTGAGAAATGGAAATTTCAGAAAGGCAATATACTTCAGTTTTACAACAAGATGACCCATGGTTTTATACGTCTTAGACAAGATGGAGTGGTGGATGCCGTTGGTGACAAAAAAGACAAGAATGGTAAATATTATCTATTTAGTGATAGAATGAGAATTCTTTAAGGATACACAGGATGGAAATAATCTTAAGGCAGAATTATTATTATCATGCCCTACAGAGTAGCAAAGCAAAGAATCTTGATGCTTGTTTCTAGTAAATAGACATTTATTGGATTTGAATGAACAGCTCCATATCATTACTTTCATCTACTGTGTATCTGAAGTGAGACTTCCATCCTCCATAAACTGCTCCTAGCTTTTATGAAGCATTTTTCAAGCTCCAGTATACCCCAAGATTGCATCACTACAAATTAGTAATAAACATTGCAAGATGACACATTTTAAAATATTTTTTCTCTTAAGTGAAGGCTGCATTGATCCTCTGTGATGTGAACGGGGTAATTAAATCCACAATGACTTTTCTATTAAGCTCAAATCATCCCACCTGCCAATCCATGGCTACTGTGAATGTATGAAAATTAGACATTTTCTTACAGAGTTGAGGTTCAAGTTGATATATCCATAGATGTCACCCTGCCATGGAAAGGAAAGTTAATGTTCTTCCCATATATCATTCCATGGATAATTCCCCATGACTGCTGCAAGATCAAAATGAAAAAAAAAACCAATGGTTATTTCAGGACAACTTTAAAATAAACTCAAATTCACAGACTTATTGGCCTTATATTTTATACCTGATTTATTTATAAATACTAATACAGGTAACCCTCAACTTACGACCACAACTAAGCCCAAAATTTCTGTGGTTAAATGAAACATTTGTTAAGTGAACTTTGCTCCATTTTACGACTTTTCTTGCCACAGTTGTTAAGTGAATCACTGTAGTTGATAAGTCTTCTGCATTGATTTTGCTTGTCAGAAGCTCACAAAAGGTGATCCCATGACCTTGGGACATAGCAACGGTCATAAAAATGAATCAGTTGCCCAGTATCTGAATTTTGATCACAGGATCTTGGGGCTGTTGCAAAGGTTACAACTATGGAAAATGGTCCTAAGTCACATTTTTCGGTGCTGTTGTAACTTTGCATGATCACTAAACCAACTGTTGAAAGTCGAGGACTACCTGTAAATAAATAAATATTAGTTGGTAAATCACCTTGGCTGCTGTATAGTTTTGTTTTGATGTTTTGATGCTTTAACTGTTTAAATTGTTTTGAATTGTCTTAGCTTCTTTTTTTTAGTTTTAGAGCTGTAATCTGCCCATGGTCAGTTGGCTGAGATGGACAAATACAGAAAACTGAATTAAATAAATAAATATCAACAGGAAGGAAAAAGAAATGCCCCATGTTTTCACAGAGGGAAATTTCATGCAATTTTGGGGGGATTCAAGCAACTCAATATAACATTATTAGGAACATCTAGTTAGGTTCTGTTTTGTTGTTGTCCTGAATGAATTAGGTCTTTTCGAAGTGACAGCAAAGAAAGGAAGACTCTGTGTTCTTAGAAGTCATCCAAACCCACAGCTGGCACTCACGCTTGCTCATGGTTCAGTCACAGGGATGGTAAGCTTTTCAACATGACTCCTATCTTTTTTCCCATTGGGTTTGTGCTTAAGAAAGTTGATAAGAACTGTGAAAGAAGTCATACCAAATATTGACGAAAAGTATGCAGTTAGCTCCATCAAGACTTTTCTTTCTATATTTACATGACATTCTTTGGTTTTGCTATCACACCATTTACTGATCAACTCTCTCTTTTTGGGGGTGGAGGGTAGGGGAGGTGGAAAATCACCATCAAAACTTCCATTGTAGCTGTGCATTAATGCTTTCACAGACTTGCCATAATCTTATGACACATTTGTTTGATACAGTAAAAATTGCCACAATCAGGAACTGATCAATACATGATGATGATACTGAAAGGGAAAAGCTATGTGCCATTGTTGAAGGAAAGTCTGGGAGGTTTTACTAGCAGCCCAGACCGATGCACTTTATGCTGAATTATTGTACTATTAATGCTAGTAGCTGAAGTTATAATTTAGTTAATGATATCCTTTTTATTCAGAAGCATCACCCATAGAATTGCAGTAATGCCAGTAAATGCTGAAGAACTAATCCACTAATCCTATTTCCTGGTTTAGATCTTATAATATGTTTCATCTTCTTAAACACAACAGAAAGAAATCTATACCGCTAAAGGAGAGGAGAGTTTTGTGCTGTACGGTTATGCAAAACTGTAATGCCATGATCTATCCCTTTTCAAAATGTCTATGAGTGTGGACTAATCCCATTTTGCTCTTTATTAGAACTATGCGGATAACCACTGTGAACTGCAAGTTCATGTTCAGCCCAATCATTGCGCTATTCTGGAATCGTCCCAGAATCCAGGCCAAGTGATTTCTTTCAATTTCCAAGGCATGGTAGCTGATGATAACACAGGCTATGCAGGGATCACCAAGGAGTTTGTGGTCCATGTAAAGGTAAGCAAAAAGGGGAAAAATGGAATGTGATACATAAGCCAATGCAGAAAGTGAATGAACAGCTTTCAAAAGACAAGCAATTTCTACCCACTAGATGGAGCCAAAGACTGCAATAACTTTGCAAAATCACTATTGCTAACAGTTTCTTTAGTTTGTTGTATTCTTGTATCAAATGAGATTAAATTACTGCACCTAAAGGTGACCAGACTTGATGTAATAGATTGCTTAGTCATAGTTGGTTTAAATCATGGCTTACTGAACAAATCACAAGCTAAAAACAAAATATGCTATCCATTCCTTAGAACCATACTAGTTGGGAAATGCCAGCTGGGGGGAAAGGGGATTAGATTGAAGGTAAAAAGATGAAGAATGGGAAATCTGAAACCTGATATTATTTGAAGATAGTTCTGCTTGCTGATTTCTAGGGTATATTCCACAACAGTGCCATAATTTTGCTCGCTACAAGCTACTGCCAGTTTCTCTGCCTGAGACCTGATGGGAGTTGCAGCGGAGCTGGAAATCAGGCTGATGACTCTTACTGGAAAGTTCATAAAATCAGCTCTGGGATTTGTATGTTTGAAAATGCAAAGCACCCAAGAATGTATCTGAGGATCAAGGATGGTCAGTGTAATGGAACGGTAAGAAGTCTGCATTTTCTCAGCAAGTGCATAGATGGATTTATTGAATAAAGAGGTACATTTTAAATCTGGTTCTTATCAAATAGATCAAAGCAGGATGCAACTGATCTAGGTTCAGAAACTAAAACAGTACCTGGATAGGAGATAATCAAAACTGAAGACTAAACTATGAAACTAGAAAAATAAAGCACCATAGATGTTTCTATGAAATAATCAGGAATTAAGCTTGACTTAAAGGAGACTTTATAAGAATAATATAAATCACTTCAGATACAGAGACTATAACCAATAAATCATTTTATAATGTTTACTGTGTGGGAGTTTCTCCCAGAAAAAAAAAAAATAACACTGGGTTTCTGTATAAAAATTTCAAATCTGGTCTTAGGTTCACTAAAATTATCTTGTTAATTAGAAGACAGCCAAAACATTGTCACTAATAGGTGTGAGAAATTTTGTAGTAATGATGGTATCACTAGATTATAATGTTCAGGTATGTTATTAATAAAATGGCAGCACTTTAGTCATCTAATAAAAGTTGTTTTAAGAACAAAAGTAGAATAATAGCTGCAAGTCATCTAATTATTTAATGAATTTTTATGGAAAGTAAATTGGAAACTTCCTACATTAAAAGTAGTATCAATGTATAGGAACTGTATCTAAAGCCCATTCTCTATTTTCTAGTGTTTAAACATATTAAATTTGAGGAAACATCATTTAGGTTTTACAATGTAATGTCTCTTCCTCAGTTAAAATTGATCAGTCATCCATGATAGAATCTGGTGAGATTAACTTTAAACCAGTCCTGTGTTCTCAGTTACACAGGGATTTACATAAGCTATAGACCAGTGTTGGCAAACTTTTTGGCACCGAGTGCCAAAATGGGAGCACACATGCACGGGGGAGTACTGGAAACTGGAAGAGCCTGGAAGCTGAGCTTCTGGTTTCCGGTGTGTGCATGCGTGACACCATCTGTTTTTCCGATTTCTGGTGCACATGTGTGAGCGAGCTGTTCTTCCAGTTTCCAGTGCTCTTGCATGTGCGAAGAACCCAGAAGAGAAATGGATGGCTGGTGTGCCCGGAGAGGTGGGTCTGCATGCCACTTCTGGCACGCGTGCCATAGGTTTGCCCTCCCAGCTATAGACAGATATATTTGAAAAGTATTTGCTCTTTGATTCTTTTAATATTCAATTGTTGAAAAATCAGATATTATTAATATTGAATAGGTTTTTTGTATTTTTATACAATATATATATATATGAAAAATCTTGCCACCAATACATACAATATCTTTTTGAATAAAGGCTTTAACACATTTATAAAACACAAACATTGGAAGAACATATAGATGATGATTTAAAGGTCATATACTTCTTATTGTTCTAACAAATGGTTGTTAGATTAGGAAACTCAGTATTATCACAGTTCCTGGGAAGTAATGGAGGGAGGGAGGCAGAAAGGAATGAAGGAAGGAAAGAAGGAAGGAAGGAAAAAAGGCTTTCTAAACTGCAGTATGTATCAGAATTCTTTTACTTTATGCAATATGATTCATACTTTGAGAAAATCTGATATATAAGTAAATGGCTTCCATCATTACATTGAAAAATCATATGTATCAAAATGTCAGAGTATATTCATAAACTGGAATAAAGCTTAGTAACAAGGTCAGTCAATGAGAGCTGAATTGAGGGCTGAAAGAGAGAATCTGGGCACGGTTTATCTCTGTTCTGTGCTCAGCTCTAAAGTGAAAGAGAAACTAACTGCTGAACTAAAGTGAAACTGATGTCTGTTTCTGAACTCCTGAGTTTCTGCTCTGCATGTCTACTTCTGTTTGAGTTTGCTCCATGTTGGAGAAATCTACAACTGGTATTGTAAAATTTACTTAATATGTTTATAAAGACATTAAATGAAGCACCAGCCATCCGGGTTTATTTTTCTGGCACTGAATTTACGTTGCAAAACTTTGAACACAAAATACCTTAATTCATGCAATATGATTCATATTTTGAGAAAAAATGATATGTAAGTAAATGGCTTCCATCATTACAGTGAAAAACGCACTGAGAGCAGAATCCACAGTAAGCTATTATTCCTAGCATATCATTATCCCTATTGAAAGTAAAAGAAATGTGACAGTGGTTACGTGATCGCAGTAGAAACCACATTACTTTGGTCTATGTGTTCTGACTCAAGCCTTGTTCAAATTAAATAGACACAAATTGTGTATAAAAGCAAACCTTTTTAAATGCAGCGCTGGGAATTCAGTGCATTCCCAGCCAAGAGACATGTAAACCTAATTGTCCAATATCAAAAGCAAGACCTTTCAAGGTTGCAAAAGGCTGCCAAGAACAGAAGACTAATTACTGATTAAATATCCAGCAACAGAAGTTTCAAAAACAAACTGGAGTAAGCAGGGCTTCAACAAAGACTATGAGTCTAAAGAACTTCTTTGCTTCCTGCAAAGAACACATCCCCGAGGGCTGGTTTTGATCTCTTATGGGAGGGGCCATCACCTTCCAGCCTTACTCCCGAGTCACCCTTGCTGCTTCAGCTGCTCTTTCCTTTGAGCATCCCTGCGCACATGCTCACTGGGCATAGGCTCTCCGGGTTCCTCTGCATCAATGCTGCCAGACTCCACAAGCTCTGAAGGCAGCACCCCACTCTTGGATAATCCTGGCCCCATCCCTGCATCACAGGCAGGCCCCTTGTCCGAGTCCTCACTATCAAAGACCTCTGCTGTCCCCACTTGCTGCTGACGAACCACAACACCATGTTAATGCATGTATAAAAGGGCAGAGCTTCAGTATTTTTATATTCTTTTGACCTTTCTGCCCAACAAGATCCTGCCAATCCTCACTTAGGTTTTCCTGAATGTTCTTATAGTAAGTTTATTGTCTGCTTTCCTAATCCATTTATTTTCTGTTATGCGGCCTTCTTCCTCTGAGACTTCACCAGTTGGGTTGCAGTTACCCAGGATATCTTCTCCATCAATTCACCAACTGTATGCTTGGAGAACCAGTCATTCTCGTAGTTGCTTTTTCCTAAGGCTGCTAGGCACACTTCTTGCCCCACCTTTTTCCATTAAAGAGATAATGTATGCAATTCTTAAAAAAGAAAAAATAAGATACCTGGATAGTATGTTCATATGCAATAGTAATTTATGCCTGGATGTTTAGAAATATGCCCTGCTGTCATAAGTACATGTGATAAATACTATGAAAGCCAATTTGATAGTGGTTCAAGGCCTAGAAACAGGAGGCAAGGAGTTCTAATTCTATCTTGAACACAAAGCCAGTTGGGTGACTTTGGGCCAGTTACTCTCTCAGCCCTGGGGAAAAGACACTGATAAACTGCTTCTGAAGATGTTATCAGAGAAATTTCAGGGATTTGTCCAGAATGTCACCAGGAGTCAAGACAAAGGGACAAAAAAGTAGGGGTAAATAAGAATGAAAGCAGTTACCAGCACTGAATGTATTCAGGTAGCCCATAGTCAGACATACTTTAATTTGGATTACTGCACTGAACAAGGGATAGATTATCTAAATCAGGGGTCTCCAACCTTGGCAACTTTAAGACTTGTGGACTTCAACTCCCAGAATTCCTCGGCCAGCAAAGCTGGCTGAGGAATTCTGGGAGTTGAAGTCCACAAGTCTTAAAGTTGCCAAGGTTGGAGACCCCTGATCTAAATGGTCCTTTCCAATTCTGTGCTTCCATAAATTAAACAGAAATATAATACATCCCAATAGTGAGGAAGATTTCAGTCTGCTTCTACAATATATTGATGAATAACTTGGAATTCCATCATATCAATTCTTGAAATGCATTCATTTTAACCTTTACTTTGACAGGATAACATTTCAGAAGGTATACAAAGAAAGGATTCTGCTCTGGTAGCCTTGCAAATAGAATAGAATCTGACCATTTGCCACTTAGATACCCAATTGAAGATAAATAATGAAAAAGTAATATGGCCAGATAACTAGATACTCCTGGTAAATGTGGTTGAAAGAAAGAGATCATTTGAACAGTTTAGTTAAATAAACACAAACACAAACAAATAAATTTAAATGATCTCATATCACAGAAAAATTGCTATATGATATATTATGTGGGGAAATACACTGAACTGGCAGGACAAACCCAGATTTAGCAAAATCTGGCCTTGTCCAGTTTGTTTAGGCAACTGCCAGGGATCAGTAGCATGATGGAAGAGACGCTACATTCTGTGTCCTGTGAATCACACATGACTCCTAAAACATTGTGATCATGTCCATGTTTTGGCAAGAAAAGTTGATTACCAATGTCTTTATCAAGATTTTTTTTAAAATCCAATATTTAAAAATGTCCCATCCACATCCTAACTAGGTCCAACTATATTAAGTTTCTGAGACAAAAAAAAGCCAATAGATGGTGAGGCATAAAATTATACCTAAGAATAATTATTCTACTCCTATTTATGTTGATTTACTGCATTTTTTTAGGGCATAGGAGATGTGGACTGTCATTTTAAAGTGCAAAAAAATTTAGAAACTGGATCTGTAAGTCTTGAATCGTTACGGAACAGAGGAATATATGTTGGCCTTCTGCCTAATGGTCAGACCAAGCCATTTGTTGATACTGGAGAAAGCAACGTTTTGTTTTACCCACAAGTTGTCAAATGTATGTATATGTTAAAATAATTATTTGCTTTAAAAATACATAGCTTGCAATTGCTTTTTTAAAATACAACAACTACTGGTAAATGTATGTTTAAGATAATGACATAAATGAAAATCCCAATTATTAACAATGATATGATACACATTGATTATCTCTACTACATGACTTATGAATCTGCTGCTACATTTTAACATACATACAAATTGTATAGCCCTTCAAACCTAATAAATATTTATTTCTACCAGATTGATAAAATTTGTTCACTATGTTGTGATTACAAAATTACAGGACTGGAATTTTTTAGATCAAATTTCCAGCAAAATGTCTTGTCAAATCCTACGTCTTCCCCAGAAGATTCTGGCAGAAATGCATAGAAGCTATTAAGTATGATTGTAATCTTATTATAATCAGTTCTTTGTAGTCTATGGTATGTAGCAAAGATACAACAAATTTATTTGAAACCCCACAAATTGAGCTCATGTTTTCTCCCTGGTTTTCATGATATTTTAGGCAACACATGTATCTGTGTTTTGTTGACAAGCAAAGTCAGGTGCAAAATTGATGGTGTACATTATTTCAAAGCTGTTTTGCTTTGTATAGCTGTATCAGTGTGAAAATAGTGTTTTCCCTTTCTTATCCAACACAGTTATGGCTATGGATATAGTTTGGCATATAATAATAAATTAAATTTATATGCCACCTGATTTCCAGTAACTCTGATGATATAATTGCTGAAGTGGTCAGAGGTTGAGATCTGTCCAATTCTACAGGCCACTTTAAGTTCTTGTGGACATGTCATCTTCTTTCCAGTCACTAGGGAAATTTCTCTTCATGACCATTTTGAGTCAGACCTCAGGAGACATCATAAAAGCATCTGCCCAAGTAATGCATGGTCTGCCCTTTCCAGAATGGTTGACTGATATCATGCAGGGTCCTTATAAACATAATTCTCAATTTTTTTGAAAAACCACTATGCTTGTGTATAAAAAGAACATGACTACTATCTTCTTCCTCTGCTGCACAGAAGCTTCATTTTAATTGGGAAAGACAACCAGGTTCTATCAGCATTCTGTTGATAACTCTGTCACCACTGTGTGCACAGAGGGATTTTCTCTAATTCTGCCAACAAAGGGCTTTACACGACCAAACTTCTCAACCCATGCTATGCCATGCTATGCCATGGCTATTTCTCAAAACTACTCTAGCAGCAAACTACTCTAATACAAGAATATTAAACTCTTGCATGCAATTCATAAGAAAAGAAATGTACATAATCTGTTATATGCTAAAAAACTGTAGAGCTTTTGATCTATGGAAAATTTGTATAGAAATAAGAACTGTTTCTAATTGCCTTTGAAAAGGTTTCTAATCCCCCCTCCCTTTTAAATGGTTTCCATTAAATTTTAGTTGGCAGAAAAAAGCCAATGGGAACATCTGCAAATCTTGCCCAGCAGGAAGATGTTTTCAGAGAATCTAAGCAGCAGTTTGCAGGAACCCAGAATCTAGTTTCTGGAAGAAGACCAAATCCTCCTCCTTCTTCAGGTAAAATCCATTCAATTCAATGCAACTTCATTCATTCATTCATTTATATCAATCACATGTTGAAATGGGTTTGTTTCATTTTCAAAGCATTAATATGATCTGCTGTTAATGATAATTAATTAGGTTTTTCACTGTTTAACATAAATATGAAATATCATACTCTCACAAAATGTATTTCATTTGAACTGTTCTATGTTCAAAAGATTACCTGTCAATTCACATGATGCTAGAGGAAATAATAATGATGTCTCTAAAATTGACAGACCCCTGACAGTCTTCATGGATAAAATACCAAAAGTTCATCAAATATTGCTGAACTTAGCTCCTAGAACAAACCCTTGAACATCAAGCATGTTGATTGGGAATGCTGAGAGTGGCAGGATCCCCAAAAGATTTAGATCTGCCATACTTGGTTTCTTTTTAAATGGGTTTATCTGTTTTTATGAGATTTATCTTACTGCATTAAACCAGCTGCAGTCTATGACCAGACAAGATTTTCATAAGAGTATAAATCATAAAAATTGAAAAAAAAAAAGACTAAAATACAAAGCTAAAAATTAAAACATAAAAGTAGTATCTCCAAGAGTTCTTGGAAGACTCCTGTTTTCATTAGCTTCTGGAAAGCCATAAGGGTAAGTCCCTAGGCATTTCAAGAGACAAGCTATCTGGAGGAGGCAAGCTGCTACTGAAAATGCCTGCCACCAGGCCCCAGTTTTCTATAATTTCTAATATAGAGGCATCTTCAGCAGATGGCCCTTATTTGTAACAATAAGACAGGCAGAAAGCATTTGTGAGAGGTATTCCTTCAGATACAGAAACCCAAGTCATGTATGGCTATATCATAATCAGGACCTCCTATTGCACTTAATAATGCAGCAAAGTTATAATTGGACATGGCCAATCACTAAACACCCATAAAGCTGCATACTGAAATAGTTAAATGTTCCAGGTGGTCTTCAAGAATAACCCATATAGAATAATTTACAGTAATTTAATCAAGGGATACTGAGCAAATGAGGGACTATCTTCAGTGCACCCTGTTCTAAGTAAAGCAATAAGACAGCAGCTGGTGAAACAGCAAAGCTATCCAAAAACTCTCCTGTTTTTCATAATTCTAACAGGATCCCCAGACAGAAAGCCTGTTCTTTCTGGAGAAGCAAAAGCCCATCAAGAGCCAGAGAACATGTCATCACCTGGAATCAGTTTTCCTTAGAATCAATAGCTGTTCTGTCTTGTTTTGGTTGAATTGGGCACAATAGAGAAAAGGACTGAACCCTGAAGCACAAGTTAGAAAGCTATAAGATTATGTACAAATTATGGTAAAGATTTCTTTCTCAATAATGTGTAGGGTGCAAATTTATAGTACTGGCTTATGAAGAGCTGGAAATGGTCAGTTCTAACAATCATTAGGCCAGGACTGTTGAGTATTTGCTTTTCATGCCAAAATACTTTTTCTTTACATATAAATGATGCTAGGAAAAAGATATTTGGAACTTTGGAATGCCACCATTCATAAATAACATAGTTGAGTAATTTTAGATTTTTTCAGACAATTAAAATGCATGGATTTTTTTTTATTTCAGATTGAATTGCTTAATTAATAAATATATGCTTTGCCCTTTACCTTAAGTTCAGCTTAAATGTAGATTACAGGCATCAGAGAAAATGTTCAGGCATCAGAGAAAATAAAATAAATGAGCAGCAAAAGAATATTTGTGTATGAGATAGGAGGGTAGGACACCTATTATTTAGAATGCTTAAAGGTATGTTTGGAATTACTTATAAAAAGATTATGCATATTTAGGCCAATGATAGGAAACAAACATAGCTAAATATTCCTACACACAAAGAAGTAGTCATAATAATCTTCTTAATAGATATGAATATGCATTGACAATCGTTTTCAAGGAATACTGTTTATCTTCATGACTTACTTCCCAGGAGCTGAGGAGACTTCAGTAAAATCCAGTCCTCCTAAAAATTAAATGTTCAGTAGCAGAGTTAGAAAATTTGCTCTTGTCACATAATATAACATATAAGACCTGCACATTTCTAAATAATGGATTGTTCTTGGGAAGTATAATTATATTTTTCATTTTGGGGGTGGTTAGGGTAGGATTGAAACACAAGCAAGCAAACAATTTAACTAACCATCCCAGAAAAGAATTAGGGTTAGGCGTTAGGTGTTGAGTGGAGCAGGAAGAAAATAAGATATTCCTCCAATTATTGCTCTGAAATTGTCCCACTTTGTATTTGTAAGTCAGCAGTGTTGCCAAACTTACCACAACGAAATGCCCAAAGGAACCCAAATCTTTCAAATGTTGTAAATTGATAATGGCCAAAGCATTTCCTCCCATCCCCCCAAAATAATTAGTTAAAATGTTCACATAATTTTAGCCAATTGATATAAAACTACTAGTCTGAAAAGCTTTTATTGGAATTAGTTTTCACATACTCGTTTTTATGTTATAACCAGTCTAGTCCCCCGCCCCCAGTCTACTAAGCATTTATGTTAATTCATGGTTTTTTGTTTGTAGTTGTCATGGTTGATTTGCAGTTTGATTCCCTGGAGAATGATTAATCTTAGGGTAACAATCATTCAATTTTCAGAAAATAGCAAATTCCATTGGTTTTTATACCTATAATTAGTTTTAATGGTGAATTTTTAGAATTGTATCTATTTACTGCAAAAGTGCTACAGGCGTGAAAAATGTGGCAACGTTACCTTTTGCCTTCAAATGCAGAATATATATTGATTTTTCCTTGGCCTCTGTAGGCCTGCAGTTTAAATGCAGTAGCATTTTCCAACCTGTTTCTCAAGGTCCACAAATCCCATATTTCTCAGGCAGAACAGTCAAAGCCTTTATTGGCTGGGAATTAGAGGACCCATAATCCAACATATTGGAAGGCCACCAATTTTAAAGATTTTTACCATTGGTGTGGTATGGCCTACATCTAACTTTTCTCTCAAAGTGCTGGACAATATTGATGTAAATAATTCATTTCACTCAGTTGACAAAAACACGAAGAATGAGTTTTAGTTTAAATGTGGTCTTTTTTAAAATGCCAGTCAGTCAAATACTGATAATTACAACTTTACAAAATATATAGGAAATATTTTCAATCATAATTTTCTCTATTAGAAAAAAAATTGATTATAGAGCATGTACAAAATTTCTTTGACATGTTTCCTGTGTTGGTTGCAGAAAGCTTTCTTTATTCAAATCACTGGACTTTTCCCATTAAAATGTATTAAAAATGCCTAGATTGGGGACAATTAACCATCCTTAATATATTAAAGAAATAAGAGACTCAGGAGACAGATTATATTAGACAAAGTCGTTGTCAAAAATTGTGTTAGAAAAATACATACAAAATCAGATACAGTTAGAAAAATGGCTGCAAGCACACACACACACACACACACACACCACATTTTGATGCAGGAATTTTTTTTTGACACAATTTCCCTCCAAAATGGAATGAGTTAAATGAGTTAAAGAAACTAAGAGGACCAAAACTTGACAGATTTGTCAACACAGAATTAAGGAATGCTTGGAAAAGACTGCAGTCAATTTCTCTCAAGCTGAGAAATCTTTCTTTTGCATCTGTCTCATATTTCCTATGCCCCAAGAAGGCAGCAAAATGTGGCTGATTTGCATTTCTTTCTAGATGGCAAGGTAGACCAAAACTATTACTGAAAAATCTGAAGGAAAATCTTCCATTTGCTGATAGAAGCAACTTTAAAAAAATGCTGAGGTCACAATTGAGAAATAAAGACCACAGGACATCAACAGGCCTTATCATATTGATTACACCCCAAATTTCAATTAAGCCCTTTCAATTTCATTCATTAATCCACTAATCTCACAACCCTATTTTAATATTTCTCAGTTCTCAGCTTTATTTCAGGAAAAACTAAAAGGACCTAGCACAAGCATCATGCTAAGGTAGCAGAAGAGCTGTTGAAAGCTAGCAAATGGATAGTGTTCTGTACAGTTAATTAGCCCGTTAAGAATCTCCCGCGATTGGACAAGCCAAGAGCGGGAGATTCAAACGATGTCATTGGTCGCGGCCGCGCGCTTGAGAATAAAAAGCCGCAGGTTTTTCCCTTAAAGCTAAGCATGTACTGAGCACAATAAAGAGCTGAACTTGTCACTGACTCCAAGTTTCCTTCCGCGCCGGACACAACACTGGCGGCGAAGGTGGGATCCAGGGAAGAACCACCAAGCACGTGTCCGGAGGAAGACAAAGACCGACGCGATGGCCGGCCTCACTCCGCCCCGCGCCATTCAACCCGGCTACCGAGGACTGGGAATCGTACGCAGACCATTTCCAAATGTTCCTCGAGAGTAGCAACTTGAAGGACGCAAACGGGAACAAGAAAGGGCCGTTTCCTGACACACTGCGGGCCCGCAGTGTTCAAGATGGCGAAAGCCCTCGTCAAACCCGCCCGACGTGAAGGCGATGGACTGGGCCGACCTTGCGCCATTACTCCAAAACCACTACGCTCCCACCGTGCCCATTCTCATCCGGCGAGACGAATTCTACCGGCGGAACCAGCGGCAGGACGAGAGCGTCAATGACTTCATAGCCGCTCTGAGGGACCTCGGGGTATGTGCGAGTTCCAGAACTAGACGACATCCTCCGGGACCGCGTGGTCCTAGGTCTCCGGGACCAGACATTGAAGAGCCGCCCTATGGCAAAGGGCGACATCAGTCTCGATGTCGCCCTGGCAGAAGCGTCCGCAGCCGAAGCCACCAAGAAATCAGCGGCCCGACTGCGGAAGGCAGAGAACGGGGACCGTGCTGACAACCCCGAGGCAAGCCGCCGAGAAACCGCCACACACCACGGCGACCTGGACTCCGCCTCGGACACCTCGAACGAAGGAGAAGAAGAAGACGTCCATCGGCTCCAGGCAGGACGAGACCGACGAGACCAACGAAGTCGTAAGTCGGGGACTCAGTGCGCAGGATGCGGGGAAACCACTACCGAGCAGACTGCCGCTTTTCGACGCACACATGCCGGCATTGCAATAAGAGGGGCCACATCGCCCGAGTCTGCCGGCTTAGGAAAACTTACAGCCCCGACGCCGAGAACCGAGCAACCGGAGGCGAGACAACACACCCCCAGGCACCGAGAATGCCAAGCCGACACTCGCTGGAACAGAGACAGCTGGGGCCGACGAAACGGGGAAGACCGACAGAGGGAGGAAACCCACCAGACACTCACGACACCACGCCGAGACCAACGATACCGAAAGGTCTATGTGGAAGTGAGCATCGAGGGCGAGCCTTGCCGAATGGAGGTGGACTCCGGATCCTACCTCTCCATGATCGCCTGGAAAGAAATCAAGCGGCTGATGCCTAACATCCAAAAGGCAGGGCTGGAGAAACAAAAATTGATAGTCAAGGACTACCAAGGGAACCGAATCCCCGTCATCGGGACCGGACAGTTCGAGGTGACCTTCAAGGGCCGCACCGCAAAACTTCCCCTGACAATCGTGGACCGGAACCGACCCAGCCTCCTAGGACTCCAATGGTTCGCACCACTGGGCATCGAGGTCACCGGAATAAACCACATTGAGGAAGCCGACTGGGAGCAGCAGCTGGCTAAGGACTTCCAAGAAGTATTTGACGGCACCTTAGGCAAGTACTGAGGGCCCCCTATCTCTTTCAGTCTAGACCCAAACATCGCCCCATACGCCTAAAGCCGAGGCGGGTGCCTTTGCACTACGGGGAAAATAGACGAGCAGCTTGACAAGCTCGTAAAGCAGGGGTCCTGCAACCCATTGATCACGCCCGGTGGGAGACCCCAATAGTCACCCCAGTTAAGCCAGATGGGTCAGTAAGGATCTGTGGGGACTATAAGGCCACCCTCAATGCGCCTTGCAACAAAGCGCATACCCGGTCCCAGTCGTGCAACATCTACTTCACTCACTGGGGGCAAAGTCTTCGCGAAGCTCAACCTGGCACAAGCCTATCAGCAACTGCCGGTCGATGAAGAAACCGCCGAGGCACAGACTATTGTCACCCACCGGGGGCATTTCGTTGTAACCGACTCCAGTTTGGAGTCAGCGTGGCCCCGGGATTTTCCAAAGCCTCATGGAGAGACTCCTACAAGGAATAAAAGGGGTGGTCCCTTATTTCGATGACGTACTAGTATCAGCAGTCAACCGGGAAGAACTAGAGGGTCGCCTAAGGGAGGTACTTGAGAAATTCAAGAGGGCCGGTTTAAAAGTGAAAAGGGAAAAATGCCAGCTTTACACAGAGCAAGTCGAGTTCTGGGGTACCTCATAGACCGACATGGCATCCACCCGACCGGAAACAAAGTAAAAGCCATCAAGGAAGCCCGAATCCAAAAAACAAGACAGAGTTACAGGCATTTCTGGGACTGCTCAATTTTTATAATGTATTCTTACCCCAAAAGGCGACCGTGGCGGAGCCTTTGCATAGGCTCCTCGACAAAACGGCAAAATGGACCTGGGGACACGTGAGGATGCCGCATTCAGGAAAACAAAAGACCTGTTAACCTCGGATGCCGTCCCTCATACAGCACAACGAGACTCTACCCTCGCCATCACATGCGACGCCTCACCTTTTAAGCGTAGGTGCCGTCTCAGCCATGCCCTAACGGATGGGAGAGAAGCACCCATTGCCTTTTCTCAAGAACACTTAGCAAGCCAGAAAGGAACTACAGCCAACTGGACAAGGAAGCCCTTGCCATCGCTTGCGGCCGTAAAGAAATTCCACGAGTACCTTTACGGCCGCCGATTCACAATTATCACAGACCACAAGCCATTGCTAGGAATCCTGGCGGGAATAAGGCTACACCGAACATCCTATCCCCCAGGATGACAAGGTGGTCCGAATTCCTCGCCGCCACGACTACCGGCTCACACACCGCCCGGTAAGACAATCACCCATGCAGACGCACTGAGCCGCTCGCCATTACCCGACCTCGAGGACGACCCAGCACCCACAACGACCACCCTCAGCATAGAGGCGTTACCCGATCTACCCATAACCACGTCAGACATTGCCCGAGAAACTAATAAAGACAAACGTCTGGCGCAGGTATTGCATTGGGTAGAAAAGGGTGGCCGGAAAAAGACAACGACGAATCATTCAGGACATTCAGAAACCGGCAAACAGAACTGTCCTTGCAGAAAGGTTGTTTGTTATGGGGGACAGGGTGGTCGTACCAGAAAAGCTGCAAAGGAAAGTATTAAAACTTTTACATGAAGGGCACCCGGGCATCGATGCAACAAAAGCCTGGCCAGAAGCTACGCTTGGTGGCCAGGCATAGATAAGGATATTGAGGGTTGGGTGGCCAGGTGCTCACGCTGCCAAGAGACCAGACCAAACCCCCTGCCGCACCAATACTAGAATGGGAGACCCCAGGGACCTTGGTCTAGAATACATATAGGCTTTGCCGGTCCCACAAGAGGAAACACATTCCTCGTCACAGTGGACGCTTACTCCAATTGGCTGGAGGTAAGCAACATGAAAACCACCACAACTGAAGCTGTCACCAGGGTACTCAACAAACTGTTCGCGACTCCACGGTCTCCCGGATGTCATCGTGTCAGACAACGGGCCCCAATTCACCTCGCTGGAATTCGAAAATTCCTAGCGGAACGGGCATTCGACACGCACTGACAGCGATGGCTCATCCGGCGGCCAATGGTAGGGGAACGGATGGTTCAATTCTACGAAAAAACCATCCAGAAAATCGAACACGGGACATACAAGAAAAAAATAAATAAAATGCTCCTAATACAACATATAACCCCAAATACGACAACAAACAAAAGCCCGGCAGAATTATTAATGGGGAGGAAACTAAGGTCCCCACTTGACAGACTGCACCCCACATACAACCCGGAAAAACCCCAGACTCATCGAGCAAACACCGGGCATTTACACCGGGTGATGCAGTCTATGCAAAAAACCTTACCGGAGACCCACTATGGGTACCGGCAACCATAACCCAACAAACAGGCCCCCACTCATACAGACTGCAGACAACGGACGGACAAGCGTGGAAACGCCACATCGATCAATTAAGATCAAGGGCAAGAAACACAACCGACACGCAAGTAAACACAGCCAACCCCATTAACACAAACCAAGGGGAGGGGAAGATACAGGGGGCCAAGGAAGGATAGAATATAACCAGCAATACTCATAACAGCCAACTCGAAGCCTCACCAGGGAGAAGCAGCCAGGCCAGCTCAACCAGCCCGGAAAGACCAGGCGTGAGGCGGCGAAAGTCGTAGCTCGACCAACCCGGGTAGACCGGGAGGGAGCTGCAACAACAGGCCAGGCAACACCTTCCAGATGATTCCATCCCATGGACAAAGAGAAACAAAAACCCCGACCGAGCAGGTCGAAAACCAAGGAACAACTGACCTGCGCAAGTCCAGTAGACAGGCACGGAGCCCGCCTACTTACGGGACTACGTTACGTAGGAACAAACCAAGAGGGGAGGGGTGTTCTGTACAGTTAACTAGCATTCTTGTAAACCCGCGCCATGATTGGCTAAAGCGCGCGGTGACCGGATTGGCCGAGCGAGCCGCACCGATTGCCCGTTAAGAATCTCCCACGATTGGACAAGCCAAGAGCGGGAGATTCGAAACGATGTCATTGGTCGCGGCCGCCAGCGGCTTGAGAATAAAAAGCCGCAGGTTTTCTCCCTTAAAGCTAAGCATGTACTGGAGCACAATAAAGAGCTGAACTTGTCACTGACTCCGAGTTTCCTTCCTGCGCCGGACACAACAGATAGAGTTCAGTCAGATATGCTTATGGTTTAGAAAGGCTGCTAACATGGTCACTTTTTAAAATAATTCCTAGTTAGATTGTTGCCTTATCTCTATCTACTTCTTTTTTCTTTCTTTTCCTTATCAGAGAAGTAATGTTTTCTAACTAATCAATTTCTGTCTGTTTTCTTTTTTGCTGTTCCTATTGTAAGAAGGATATGCACTGTCTTTCTTTTTACAAAGTATGCATGTGGAGCAGGGGTTGGATTCTACAGGTTTGCATCTATTCGCTAGAACTGGTTAACATTCTAAGCAGTTCAGAGAACCGGTTGTTAGAAGAAATTATTGGCCTAATCCTGTAAGGAAGGCAGGAAGGAAACATTCTGGTGTTGCTTACAGAAACTGCCTCTCCGTTAACCCTTATTACATTCTTGGCAGGACTAGACTTCCTGTCTCTGGAACCTCTGGAGTTTTTTTCCCTCCTTTGCTGGTACTTTGCTTGTGTGGAGTGACCATTCAAAGTTACAATGGTACTGAAAAAAGTGACCTATGACCATTTTTCACACTTACGACTGTTGCAGCATCCCCACAGTCATGAGAGGGCAGGCGAGGAGATGCGTGCCTCAATGTGAGTGATGTTGAGTTGGCCACGCCCAGCCAGTCACATGACCACCAAGCCACACCCACCAATTAAGCCACGCCCACAGAACTGGTTGTTAAAAAATTTGAATCCCACCCCTGATGTGAAGAAAGAATATTCGATATAACTTATTTGTTTTATTTTACTTATTTATTAAATTTATTCACTGCCATCTCAATCTGAAGTGACTCTGGGCAGTTTACAGCATAAACATTATATTAATGTCTTAAAAATTAAGTGAACCTGGAAAAGGAGCACTTTTGGAGCAGTGGGTTTTTTATTTTATTTTTATTTTACTAATGGTGAAAACAAACAACCAGTGGAACGGCTTGCTTTCAGAAGTTGTGGGTGCCCCATCACTGGAGATTTTCAAGAAGAGATTGGTCAGCCATTTTGTCTGAAATGGTACAGACTCTCCCACTTGAGCAGGGGGTTGGACTACATCAGCGGTCGCCAACCAGTGGGCTGCAAAAAAAATTTGGTGGACCACAGAGAACTTTCACCCCAGAGCAGCCTTACAAAGCAATTAATCCAAGCTGCACAGAAACACAAGACTGCGCCTCCCACATGGCTTGTGGAACCCTCCCCGCCTATTCACTCCTTACTGGGCAAACTTGCCTGCTAAATTGCTATTTTTCCGACCATCAGCTGTTCTGCTGTGCCAGGAGATTTAGATTAGCTAGGAAGCAGGAAATGGTTGGATTTCTTGCTTTCTAGCTAGTCTTTAGATCTTCGGCTCACCTTTTAAGCATAGCTGAACTTCCTTTAGGACTGAAGTTTCATTCAGTGCAGACTCACGGCAAGCAAATTTTATGTGACAGACTCAGGCAGCTGATGGCAGATAGATAGCTATCTGAATGAATCTGTGATTCTGTGAGCAACTCAATCTGCCTGCCTGCTTTGCATGATTTTGGGTAAAAGTTGCTTTTTTTAAATAAAAAATTCAATATTTATATAAATATTTATAATATTTGCAAACAAGCCATGCCCAGCCAGTCACATGACCACCAAGCCACAAATTAGGCCACACCCACAGAACCGGTTAGTGGTCCCTGGGATTTAAAATTATGAGTTTGGTGGTCCCTGAGGTCCAAAAGGTTGGCGACCCCTTGACTAGATGACATCCAAGATCCCTTGCAACTTTGCTATTCTGTTGCTAGAGAAGTTTCTAATGACCTTTGGAAAGTTTTGCTCTGTCACATTCCTGGCCAGAGAATCTGGATGGTTGATTTTTTCACCTTTCTGAAGTTAAAACAGAAATTACCTAATTCTCAAAGTCAGAACTCCTTAGTCATGACATTAGTCATGGCAGTGCTCTGTAAAAAGTCCCAAGCAAGGAATTTTCTCATTATGGTTTTCCTTTGGGTTTAATTTAAGCTGTGGAGATTGTGGCACTTTGGAGATGATAGTACTGCCGTAACTAATTACAGATGATTGTGCGGAGAAAAGTAGGAAATCCATGCACACAGTTTTGGCCATTTTATAACCAAGTGCAAGAAAGTGACATTTCATCAAAACTTCTTTCCAAATCTTTTAATTCTGGGAAAGAACACCAAAGAGAAATTCTCTATATTATTCAACTGAGTAGGGAATGAATGCAGGATAATTTATCTTGTTGCCATCTATAAAAGTAGGACTTCTTAAGTGTCTGTCACACTTTCTCACCTTCGTTTGCAGAAGTAAGGAATGTGAGTCTTTTAAAAGTGGAAGTGCCATCTCACAAGAGGTGGAATAATGCCAGGAGAGTTTTTACTTTCCTTCGTTTCTCTCAGTTTCATTTGCTGTTGCAAACACCAACAGATTCTGAATCAGAAATTCACACACACCCTCATTTTTGATAAGTGAATGATTCAAGTAATCCATAATTAGCCTGCACAGGATTTCAGACAAAAAAAATCATTAATTCAGTGTTACCTGTTTTTCTCTGTCCTTTCTTTAACATTTAGTTTTTGAAATGTCAAGTCTCAGATTTCAGATACATGCCTATCAAATGATTGCATGCTTGGCTGGCAACCAACTGTTTATTACTTCCTTGGGGGAGGAGGGTACTTTCAGGTATCCAGTTGCAATGTTTACAATGGTTTTCTCAGTAAGTGGCAATTATATCAAGCCATATAATTTATAGCACATGTGGTCAAGCAAAATAACCTTTCTATATCCAGTCACCTTCCAGGTCTGTTGAGATTGCAACATATGCCAGATAAGATTTATTCTGAATACATCAGAGAAGGATATCAGGTTAAGAAAGAGTAACCTATGGAAAAATACATTTTTAAAAGCTATTTTTCACTGACATCTTAGCATGTTTGATTTTTTGTGCAAAAGCAAAAAGTACAAGATGAAACATTTCTCAAAATGCTTAAATCAATCCTTCCTTCCTATGCTGCTTTTGAAAATGGGAATTTTCTAGGCAGTGCACAACTATCTTTTATAAAAGTTATCCATAAATACTTAACTAAAACGTCTACAAAGGATCAAACCAGCTGTGAACAATAATTTGTCAGAATAATTGCCAAATAGCAGGAACTAAAATGTTGACAGATAATTGGTATCTGAAATGAGATGGTTCCACATTAGAAGTTCTAATGACTCTTTTAGTCATGTTGGACGATTATGGACAGTGCCCTTTTTCAACTATATGGAATTGATTGTTAATAATTTAATTTAGTTATTTATTAAATTGGTTTGCTGCCCATCTTGCTGCAAGGTGAATTGATGGTGCTGCACCAAGAAACTTCATTACACACGACAGTTGCCACACGGAAGAATTTAGAACCAGTGCTACATTTGGTAGCCTTGATGTTAAAAGTGTTCTTCACACTTGTGGCTTACATTTTGTTTTTTAGTTATGCCAGTTAATCAGAGTACTGTGACCCTATCTTTTTAAAAAATTCCTTTTATTTTTTATTTTGTTTTTGAAAGAGATTTCTAAATGCATATCCATCTTCATCTATTGACATTTTATACTTTTCAGAGGAAATGATGACTATTCAAAATGAAGAGTCCCCTTTTCCTTCAGAGGATAAATGGAAAGTATTCATACTGACAGGAAATTCAGGAACTAAAGCAAATGTCACTCTCTGGATATATGGAGACAAAGGTTCTGTTGGACCTATTATTCTTGGCAAGGACAACAGAGAACAACTGTTTTTACCAAGAACTGAAGATGCATTTCAGGTAACTAATGAAAGCTTGGATTTTTTTCCCCTACACATTCATCTTCCTTTTTTTTTAATTAAAGTTTTATTTGGATTTTCACACACACAAATACAAGTAAAACATCTTTTTTGAAAATAGCTTGGTCCCGGGTTGCACTTCTTTATACAGACACACACTCAGTTTCATGCTCATTTTTGTGTTCTATTCCATATTTTATTACTATTCTGCATTTTCTATATAGTTTTTCCCCCTCTTAATTTTCTCAATTTTATTTTGATTATATCATCTCAATTCAAATCATTATATTTATACTTTTGTCTGTTCTGTTTCAATTTCATATTATCTTTTCTCATTAAACAAATTTTCTCTTGTAGTTACTAATTGGAGTATGACACCTTTATATCTTTTAATTTTATCCATTCAACTCTTATTTAAACTTTGATATATCCCTTAAGGTTATGACATTCAATATAATACATAATACATAACTTCCAATCGAATTCTGCTTGGTACATTCTTATAATACACACTATATTCTTTAAAAAAAGGATTGTAAATATGTGTAATTAAAACCCTCATTCCATTCCAATTCAGTTCTATCATTAATATTCATTAAAGTCTTAACATCTTTAACATTTCTTTTTAACTAGATATCGTACTTCCTTAAAGACACATATGATCTCCATACTTAATTTTTCCCTTATTTCTCTTCACATATGTTTTATAAATCATTAAATATTCATTTTGGTACATTTATTTATTGACAAGCATTCCACTAAGTTACGATAACTATTTTATCAAACATTTTAATCATACATTGTTTCATATTTTCTAAAATTATTTCTATTTCTAATATAACAATACTATCTTATGTACCTTTGCAGAATCCCTTTTTCAATTAGATTTTCACCCATTATCTCTAAATAGGCCCTGTTTCTCTATATTTTGTTTCTGTCCTTTATAACTTCTTTTCCTTTCTTTCTTCCCTCTCTTCTTCTCCCTCCCCTTTTTACCCCCTTGACTCTCTACTTATAATTCTCTCTTCTGCATTTCCCTCTTCTGTTGCTTTCTGATTTTATACTTATTTTTCACTCTATTCTTTTTTTTGGTTGTTTTTCCCAGTCTTAAACTTTCCATTCTCTTTCCCCCCTTTCCTTTTTCTTCCCCACCTAAGATTACTTGTTCATTAAAGATGGCTTCTGCATTGTCCCAATCTTCTTGTTCTGCAGGCATTTCTTGTTGTTTCTCATAGTTCCAAATCTCCGTTTCCAAGAACTGAAATACGAAGCCAAAAGAACCTCTCCCTTCTTGTGTATCTTCTTTGTACTTTTTAAGTTCCATTTTCAGTTCTAAAAGTGGAGCCATTTTAAACACTTTTAAACAACCACCCGATTGATTTTAGTCATTCAAATGCAGTAACCAAAAATCCAGAGATCACCAAATAATCCAAATAGTCCCAAGCTGTTTCTTCTTATTTCTTTTTTCACTTTCTCTTCCTGGGGTTTTACTATTTTGTTGCGATGTTTCAGTTAAGATGTATCTTTTGGAAGTCTTGTTGAGATTTTACTATAAGTTCTTCTTAATTCCAGGCAGTCTCCTCCCTTCCAGATCCTGCCCTTTTATTCTTTTTCTCTCCTTTCCTGTTTTCAAAAGCTTTTAATTATCCAGAAAACTTTATTATCCCTTTGGCTTTTTATTTTCAGCATTAAATGCCTATTAATGTCAAAGTGGATTTTTTTTCCAATTCTTTGCTTAAGTCTCTTAGCTGTCAGTATAGGAAAAGGAGAAAAAAAACCACAAATCTTTTTCCCTTTTCTCTCTCCTTCGCTGCTTAGAAATCTACTTTGGGAACTGTGTTATTATTATTTTTTAATAGTTTAAATTCCAGGGTACCTTATTTGTTGCTTTTGCTGTTTGATCCGGTCAACCAAAACTTTCTCTTCTTATCTTCTTCCTGCACATTCTTTTCTGGTCGAGTTCTTCTTTGTGGTGGCCATTTCTGACCACCGCTGCAACCGCCTTCGGGAAAGGGAGTAATGGCCAGCTGGGGAGGAGAGATGCAGCTCTCCTCAACCCTGCGGGCAGTCTCCCCCTTCTTCACCACCTCTACGGGGTGGTTTAGCCCTGAAACCAGCCGGTTCGGGGCGCTCCAGCGGCAAGCACGGATCAAAACGGCGCTGAGTCCCCTCAAACCGGAAGTCTCAAATTCATCTTCCTTTTGATGTGGAAAATACCTTCTCTAAACTTGCTGCCTGAAATAAATCTATCTAATGTATTTGTGTTCAGTATTAACTGATTTAATACTCAATGTAGCAAATAGCAACGGTATCCTTTCCTTTCCCATCCCATCCCATTCCATTCTTTCCATGTTTACAAGAGCAGGGACACTCTAGAAACCAATTTTCTTCTATTCAAGATGATTCTTGGCAACTTCATTACATTATTTACTATAGAAATAACTGGTCACTGCTTTTCTCTTGGATGATTCCCCCCCCCCATCCTAGCCTACACAATTGACTGGAGGTTTTTCTTTAAAACTCAGAAATACAGATGGCGATGGATAGTGAGATGTCTTTTTTAAAATTAAAGATTAATTTTTGAAAATAAAATTATAGAATGGAAAGGAACTTAAAAGTCTTTGGGATGAAATTCCCGTCCAAGGTGGCAATCTGCCTACTAGTCAAAAGGCTGTCCACCCTTTTCTTGAAAACCTCCAGTAAAAGAATGTCCACAGTTTCATAAGGCAGACTGTTTCACTGCTTAATAATCAGAAAATCCTCTTTTTTGAACATCTCCTATTCATTTGAGTGAAAGCTTACACTTGTTTCTTAACCTGTATTTGGATGCTAAGATAAATAAACCCATACTCTCTTCCTTGAAGCAGTTATTGGAATGTTATAGTATAACAGCTATTTCTTAGCTGGGTCTGGCTGTTTTCCAAAATACAAGGTAAGAGGCTTTATGAAATGTATACTTTATTCTATGTTTTACTAATAGATTGCAATATCTTGCATATTACAATTTATAGATGCACTTTATTTTAAGTCATGCACTGAGATCAATGGATTTTTCCCCCAGTGGTCTAGAGTTTGAATAGATTCTTTGTTGCTGGCCAATTATTAGCGTGATTTTTCAAATTATGTTATTTTAAGCCTGCTGTCTTCCACATCTGCTGACCATGTAGGTTGACAAATTCTGAGAGTTGCAGTCCTTCCTCTCCCCAAGTTGTAATCATTAAATTATGAAAACTGTCTAATATTTGTTATAAACATCATATGCTGATGCTGGTATACAATTTAGGACAAGAAATTTTGAAATGTAAACCACAGTAGTCCAGTAAGTGGACATACAGATCTTATACTGCATAGGAAACATCTGAGCTGAAGTTACGTTTCCTTGAAAGGATGAGGTAAGCCAAAGCATTTAGGGAAGAAAATCCTTGCCAGCATATCTTATTATACAATGATGAATAATTGTATTGATGGAGAAAAAGATAAGAGTTGAAATTTATCAAGAAAAGCTGATCTAGTAATCTCTAGAGAACAGTCATGCAGCATTTGGGTCATATTATTCAATAAGCATTATGAAGGAATGTTAAGTACAGAGAATTCCTGTACAGAATGTACTCTTTCTCTTCTTCAACATTTCAGGTCATTGATCTGCCACCTCCAAATTGTGAATTGTTATTAAAGACAGACAAACCATCCTGTGGTTTTCTATATCACAGTCATTAGTTGTTTAACCATAGTTCACTGAATATGCTATATTGAAACACAACAACTCATGGACAATGATTTACCAGTTACAATGTCTGGGCCAATAGAAAGCACAGAGTTATGACACCCAACCTTTCTCTGTTGGTGGGAGAGTTTTGAGAACGTGCTATGAACACTTCACAAAATGACTGCCTTGGTGAAAATGACCTAGCTTGACACTTGTACTTTGCAGCACTTTCTAATGGAGATAATTTGAATAGAGCTTTTTCCTAAAAATGGGTAAATTCTTATTAAAAAGGATTGATGTAATAGATTAAACATAAATCCCTCTCTAGTTGACGAGAAACTTCATAGATCTTTAAGCTTTCCAAAAAGAGAAAAACCTCTCCAACTTTTCTTGTGGCTTATTCAGTAAACCAAATTTAAACAAACCAAACTTGTAGTTTGAAAAACATTAACTAATTTATTTAAAACAGTTGATTTTATATGCAAAGAGGAACTGATCCTGTTCTAGGTGGAGATTGGGGATAAGAACATAGAATGGCTAGAAATGTCTTCTGAGAGAAAACGCAAACAGGATAGTTGGTTAAATGAGGATGTAGAGATTAGTGAATGGCTCGCAATAAGACATTGTATAACAGAGCTAGCCACCATGTTTTTATTTGGAAAAGCCATAATTTAAAAATCATTCCACAGAAGATATGCTTTTTGGGAATCTCTAATAGTGCATGTGATACACAAAGCATGAAATGATTTATTTTTCAGGTTAAATAATGTAGTTATTTAATTTAAGAACAGCTAGGATACATGGACTATAGAAATAGTAAAACTACTTTCTGAAATATGTGAATGACCCAGAATGCTCTCCATTTTTTTCTGAAAACTTGCACATTTATCTTAAACCTACATTTCAGTTATAGATCCTTTTCATCAAATGTGTGAACAATCAGCTTACATATTCTGTTTGTCTTAATATTTATCAATTGAATGCAGATTTCTGAGGTTATGCTCAACTTGAGATTTGTGTTCGGTTCATAATCTTACTTTTTTCACACACCAAATAGGACAATCAGCTACCCTATCCTCTAGGAATCCCTTTTGCAGGTGTTCTACAATCACTGTATAAATCTTCTTTCAAACACTTTACTCTGAGAACGTCTTCCCACATTGATCTATTTTAATCTCTCAGAAGGTTATATTATCTCCTTGTCTACCCATTTTGACCACTGATTTCCATTAGGACCTTACTCTGAGATCCATCCTTCAGACTATTAACTTTTAGCATCTGGTCTCAGTCAGTTCTCAACTTCAGGAATACTTCCTCCAAAGATCATCTAGATGATCTTTGTCTCCTCAATAATCTATCTATCAAAGATATGATCATATCTCAAATATGTAAAATACATACTTTCTTTCCTTTTAATTTTTCACTAAACAAGGTGTGTAAAGTTTAAGAAACAGATCAAAATCTTAAAGTTCTTTACTTAATGGAATGTGAGATGACAATTAAATACCTGAAGGTAAAAAACAGATGGGAGTGGGGAAGAAAAATAGGTAAGAATCTTGCCACAGGCCCTCTCACCATGAGACAATTCGCCATGGCCAACTCACCATGGGACAACTTACCATGGGATAGGATTTACATTAATATCAAAGAAATAGTGGAATAGAAGAATCAAAGAAAGGATTCCAAAGGGGAACAAAATGAAATGTGAATGACAAAAAGTTAGTTCCTGGGTGGTTAGACAACGTCTTTCTCATCACAGCATCTTTTGTTTTAAAATTCAATATTTATTATAGTGCAATATCATGTCCATTTGATATATTTTCCCTTTAATAATTAGTCCTTCACTCTAATTCTCTGTATCTGGTGAAGAATACTTGATGTCCTATTTTCCTGATTTTCATTTGTCTCACCTTATGAGAATTTAAGGTTTCCACAGCCTTTAACAGATTACACATCATTGTTCCTTCAAAGTCTTGCTGCTTCATTATGAACTCTTTGGTTATTAGGAATCTTGAGTTCAGGCTGCATTAGTGTCTTGCAAGATCTGATAAGGGATCAAAAAAGGGGGAAAAGGAGGAAGGGGGAGGGTTGAATTATCTAGGTCAAGATGGGAGATGAACTTTTAAAAAAATATTTTTAATTTTAATTATGAGAATACAACACAATACACCCAATGTCTCCTTGTTATACATATATACATTTTACTTCATCATTTATAATCTCCTTATTTAATATATTAATTATTAATTAATCTAATCATAGCTACTAATATTTTGACCTTGTCTTCTACTATATAACCATTGATAAAATTTATTCTCAGTAACTGTGAGAGGGATCTTGGAGTCTAAGTGGACAACCAGCTAAATATGAGACAGCAGTGTGCAGCAGCAGCCAAAAAAGCTAGTGCAATCCTAAATTGTATTAACAGAGGGATATAATCAAGATCAAGGGAAGTACTAATACCACTCTATAAAGCCTTAGTAAGATCACACCTAGAGTACTGCATCCAGTTTTGGTCACCACATTATAAAAAAGATGTTGAATCTCTAGAAAAAGTACAGAGAAGAGTAACCAGGATGATTAGGGGACTGGAGGCTGCAGGAACTGGGCTTGGCTAGTCTAGTAAAGAGAAGGACCAGGGGAGACATGATAGCAGTCTTCCAATATTTGAGGGGCTGCCACAGAGAGGAAGGGGTCAAGCTATTTTCTAAAACACCCGTAGGCCAGACAAGGAATAATGGATGGAAACTGAACAAGGAGAGATTTAACCTGGAAATAAGGAGAAACTTTCTGACAGTGAGAACAATCAACCAATGGAACAGCTTGCCCTTGGAGGTTGTGGGAGCATCATCACTTGAGACTTTCAAGAAGAGATTGGACTACCTTTTGTCAGAAATGGTGTAGGGTCTCCCGCTTGGGCGGGGGGTTGGACTAGATGACCTACAAGGTCCCTTCCAACTCTGATTATCTGTTAAATTCCATGTTTTATAATATTTAGACTCTTCTTTGTCCTTTATTTCTAAAGTTAACCTATCTGATTCTGCACATGCCATAATTTTTCTTATTATTTCTGTTTCTGGAGGTATGATTTCATTTTCCCAATATTGTGCATATAATATTCTAGCTGCCATCAATACATGTACTATTAGATACATTATTTCATTCTTAAATTTTTCTGATATTATTCCAAGAAGAAAAAATTCCAGTTTAAATGGAATATACTCTCCTACCATTTGTTCTATCCATGTTTGAATCAGTCTCCAACTTTTGAACATGAGTTGAATCAAGAAGGAAAGCTTTAAGAATGGCTTCAATGCTTTCTGATCATATCATTGTCTATCCAAATAGGTGTCTTGGCATGTTCTTTGGAAGTATAAACCAAAGAGGATTATCTTTACTATCTGGCTAGTTCCTATAAAAGATAACACATTGAATTAGATGGATTTCTAATTTGATTAAAAACAAATCAGGTTAATGGGTTAGTGTTATGTATTAACTGAATCATTTTGTTTATATTACAGATCCTAGTTAGCACCAAGTCATAACATGGTATGATATCTGAATCTAGTCTCTGTATTAATAATCAATTATCTTAGCTCAATTAGTCAGCAATATTTTATTACATCTTCTCAATTACACTGGTTCTTTAATCTCTGAACATTCAGTCTTCCTTTTGAACTCTCTGATTCGTAGGGTTTGAATATCAAGAGTTCATCAGAATGATAAACAACAAATCCTCCCTGATTCTTTCAAATTGTATCTTCAGAAGTGTAGCATCCAAAGTGCATTTTGTGGCACCACACTTTGATATTCTCAAAGCAGCAATGTATGTCAAATGTTATGCCACCCTGCAGGCTGTCATATCCACATAGGAACGAAACTGAACATAGTGACAAAGGATTATTCTTATTCAAAATATTAGAATGGTTTTTCTTGAATAAATAAATATAGAAAATCACCTCAAATAGGGATAGAAAGAGAGGAAGAAAAATATTTATTATACATCATGTGATTTCATGTTTAATTTGCATTCATGTGATATGTCCAACATCTACTAAGCCATTTTGTCCATCATTGTCATATTGTTGCGGGGGGGGGGGGAATCCCTAGTGAGACATCAACTATTAAAATAACTTGATTTACATTAAGATTGATGATAGTATAGGCTCTTACATAGATCCTTTTGTACTGAAGGAAACACTGCTTCCCATTTGTAAATCAAGGAAATATCTTTTCAAAAATTCAACTCTTTATTTAAGGCCATTTCAATAGAAAATGTCTATGGAGGTTCTCAGTCATCCAAATCATGGTTTTCCCAAAGCTGTTGTTCAATAGGCAACTAGGCTTTCTTGATTTTTTCATTGAAAACATTTTGTTTTCTGATAAGTGAAATGTTTTCAGTGAAAAAAAACAAGAATGTCCAGTTGCCTTTGGGATTCCAACAGAAAGCACCTAATTCCTTTGCTCTATCTCAATATTTTTTAAAAAATATATCTTTCAAAATAAATGCATAAATAATAATAAATGTGAAGCATAGTGAAGCATCATCTCTAGTATGTTCTTGAACCCTACATGGGAGCTGCAGAATTTTTAAGGAAGAGGTGGGTGTCTATATTTGACCACTATGCTTGGAAGTGTGTTCAGTTTCCAAGGACAATATAAGACTAAAAGTGGGGGAGAGGGGTGGGGTAGGTTGAGACAATAGACAACAACTGCACTGATAAGTATTCTCGGCATGTTTCTTCTAGGAAAGGTATGTTTTGTTACCATTTGTGTTCATCATGACATTTTGGGGTGGAAAGATAAACTTTCCCCTATGACCACAACATGTTCTTAGAATTCCTAATGTGCTCATTGCTTGCTGTGTACTAATTCCACTGCTACAACTATCAGTGTAGTTCACAAGAATATTGTCATTGCCCTGGATTACAGAGTAGTGATATGGAAGAATTGAAATGTTTTTAGACCTAGCTATATAGCTGTATATACAATATACAAGTCAATAGCTCTGGTTGGTTATGTAATCTTTCCTATAAATTGATATCAAAAAAATGTTAAAGTGGAAAAGGCTGAAAGAGAACAAATTTCTGATCATGTCAGAGCAGTTGGTATAAAACCAATAAGATTTCATTGGTTTCCAAGTGATTAAAATGAGATTATTTTCATGAGATCCTTCAGTTTATTTGGTATGAAACTGTCCTGTAAAGGTTTACTGAATTTATATTGTTATATAAAATGCACTGAATAGGGAACCAATAGAACGACAGAAATGGAACACAATGTTTCCTGGGTATTTTAGAAACAGAAGTTTAGATAGAGAGAGTGCTTTAAAATCAAAAGCAAGTATTGAAGATTTAATTCTAATAAAAATCAGTACGTAAAAGGTACTGACAAAAAAGTCAAGAGGCATTGTGGAGAAGGGTCAAGTAAGGCAAGAAATGTTGTATTGCAAACTCATTCTGCCACCTTGTCTTTATAAATTTTATAAACTTATCCCGATTTCCTCCCTCCCCTAAGGTAGATTAGATAACAGTACAAATAAAATCTAAGGATTACAAATATACACTTCTCAAAAAAATAAAGGGAACACTTAAACAACACAATGTAACTCCAAGTCAATCACACTTCTGTGAAATCAAACTGTCCACTTAAGTAGCAACACTGATTGACAATCAATTTCACATGCTGTTGTGCAAATGGAATAGACAACAGGTGGAAAGCAGAGGCAATTAGTAAGACATCCCCAATAAAGGAGTGGTTCTGCAGGTGGTGACCACAGACCACTTCTCAGTTCCTATACTTTCTGGCTGATGGTTTGGTCACTTTTGAATGCTGGGGGTACTTTCACTCTTGTGGTAGCATGAGACGGAGTCTACAACCCACACAAGTGGCTCAGGTAGTGCAGCTCATCCAGGATGGCACATCAATGCGAACCATGGCAAGAAGGTTTGCTGTGTCTGTCAGCGTAGTGTCCAGAGCATGGAGGCACTACCAGGAGACAGGCCAGTACATCAGGAGACGTGGAGGAGGCTGTAGGAGAACAACAACCCAGCATCAGGACTGCTACCTCCACCTTTGTGCAAGGAGGGACAGGAGGAGCACTGCCAGAGCCCTGCAAAATGACCTCTAGCGAGCCACAAATGTGCATGTGGCTGCTCAAACGGTCAGAAACAGACTCCATGAAGGTGGTATGAGGGCCTGACGTCCACAGGTGGGGATTGTGCTTATAGCCCAACACCGTGCAGGACGTTTGGCATTTGCCAGACACCAAGATTGGCAAGTTTGCCACTGGCACCCTGTGCTCTTCACAGATGAAAGCAGGTTCACACTGAGCACATGTGACAGACGTGACAGGGTCTGGAGATGCCGTGGAGAACATTCTGCTGCCTGCAACATCCTCCAGCATGACTGGTTTGGCAGTGGGTAATGGTGTGGGGTGGCATTTCTTTAGGGGGCCGCACAGCCCTCCATGTGCTCGCCAGAGGTAGCCTGACTGCCATTAGGTACCAAGATGAGATCCTCGACCCCTTGTGAGACCATATGCTGGTGCGGTTGGCCCTGGGTTCCTCCTAATGCAAGACAATGCTAGACCTCATGTGGCTGGAGTGTGTCGGCAGTTCCTGCAAGACGAAGGCATTGATGCTATGGACTGGCCCTCCCGTTACCCAGACCTGAATCCAATTGAGCACATCTGGGACATCATGTCTCGCTCCATCCACCAACGCCACGTTGCACCACAGACTGTCCAGGAGTTGGGGGATGCTTTAGTCCAGGTGTGGGAGGAGATATCTCAGGAGACCATCCGCCACCTCATCAGGAGCATGCCCAGGCATTGTAGGGAGGTCATACAGGCACGTGGAGGCCACACACACTACTGAGCCTCATTTTGACTTGTTTTAAGGACATTACATCAAAGTTGGATCAGCCTGTAGTGTTTTTTTCCACTTTAATTTTGAGTGTAACTCCAGATCCAGACCTCCATGGGTTGCTAAATTTGATTTCCATTGATAATTTTTGTGTGATTTTGTTGTCAGCATATTCAACTATGTAATGAACAAAGTATTTAATGAGAATATTTCATTCATTCAGATCTAGGATGTCTTATTTTTGTGTTCCCTTTATTTTTTTGAGCAGTGTATTAACACAGGATGTATCTCAAATTAAATTTCATAATTTGTCTAGATAATATATGTCAATATATTTCTTCTTAATTAGTTAATATCTAATCAAACAATTTCTTAATTTACTCCACAGCTTTGTCTTCATAATGTTAAATTGACTGATCCATGCCCATTTTATATGAGATTGTTACATACGTAGTGGAACATCTGTTCCCTGAATCTCAAATGGTACAGAAAGCAATGACTGTACTAAATATAAATACTTCACTTTATGCCTGATTTAATGCATTAATATATAAAGTAATCACTTATACATGGTGAAGAAAATGTGTGCTTATCAATGTATATATGACTTCATGAAAAAACAATAGTAATGATGACCTTACTGATCATAGAAATAAATATTAGTGTGTATATATATCTATATATATGTATGTGTGTTATATATATATGTGTTTGTGTGTGTGTGTGTGTGTATGCATATATGTGTGTATATGTATAAATATACATGCATGTCTACATTCATATCAAATAGTACTTTATACAGTTGCATGGTCTTGAGAAGGTGCTTTGCTTCATAGAGAAGAGACCATTTGCTTTGATGTTAGTAGAGGCACAAATTGCTTTGTTCACTGTTGTGACTATGGAAGCACATCATAGGGGTGTTTTGCTTTTCCCTCCAGAAAACAAAGCATCTCTTCAAAGATCAATCCAGCCCTAATGCTCCATATATATTGCAGGATCTGCATGTGGCAATGATTATGCCATGCTATGTTCATATCTCTTTAGCTTTTTATATGACATAATTATTTCTTTTTGATATGTTGTATCTGTTTTTATTTCTGACTATTCAGGTTGAAATGAAAGATATTGGTCATGTTTACAAAATCAGAATAGGCCACGATGGATCAAGTCAATATGCAGACTGGATGTTGGAAAAGGTCAGGGTCTTGGTAAACTTTGCAATGTTTCTTAATATTATACATCACTGAATATTTATATACTAGACCAGTTTCTCCAACTCATGGCCTCCTAATATGTTGGGAGTATTGGAATTCAGGAAGTTGATATAGTACAGCTAGAAGACAATAGGTTAGCTATTTAAACAGATAAATAGATGCTGTTATTTTTTTAAACAAATGAGATTTGTTTAAACACGAGATTTAAAAAAGTAGCCCAAGAATTATCTTGATGCAATACGAAATATCATTCATCAATTATATTATCATATAGATGCAAGCCATTTGCTGAAGACCTGGCTCTGCCAGCTGGCTTGGAGACACAATGAGGCAATATCACACTGGAGGTGATTAATGGATCAGAAACATTTCACCTTCCTACCTGTGCATCCTGCTCCCTGACTCCCCATCTTTTAACTGCAATTTTATTTTTGATTAACCTGCTCAGAGTTGCTTTGAGGTGAAATAAATGGCAAATAAATCTAATAAAGAGTGAAATAATAAACAAGTAAATATCCACACAGGTGTGGACTTTCTAAAACAAGTTCATGATTGAAATCTCGTTTTAATAATACACTCATATAGATTCTACCTCTTAAACTGGAAAAATAATTACAAGAAATAATTATTTTCTTGTAAATATATAATAGGTTGACAAAAGGGGGTGCATTAAAATAATGACTAGCTTTTGATCTTCTCTAAAAGTTAGGGCAGGTCGCAGAAACTTTCAGTACTAGCCATGCCAGCTGGAATTCCCAGATACTATAGTACAGTATGTAGAGGCCCATAAGTTTCCCACTTTAGTTCTAAAGAGCTTTTACCCCAGTGCAACCATGATTCCATTTTATTGTCTTTTGCTTGTAAGACCAAGTAAATTGATTATTTCATTACAATACCTGTATTTGCTCTGCAGTACAGCTATTGGAGAAGTAGAAATAGAATGGTGTCTTGCTTGGTATCCTATGAAGAGTTGTGTTTTATTCTGAAAGCTTAATTTACAAAGAAAAACTTTTAATAAGTACTCTAATAGCAATAGTTGCTACTCAAGGACTTGTACTGTTAGAAAAAGAACACTCAAAATGGAAGTGAAAATATTTTCAGTCCAACTCTCATTATTTCAGAAATTCTGTTATTTTTCTATTTTGTTGATTCATTTTTTGTTAGTATCTGAGTCCAAGGTTCATAAGTACGGTTTCTGGATTTGAAAAGATGACCTTCATTCAAAGAAACAAGTGACTTACTGGAACATGTTTTTTTTCCTGGCATTATAGCTATTTTGTGTATATCAGCAAATGGAGCTGGGCCAATAAGGACAAAGTATTAGAACATAAAATGATCTGGTTTATTTCTGCAAAACTCTTTTTATAACAAATTGAAAATGTTCAGTTTTAAAATTAAGTTTAAAGAAGTTAAATCAGGGACTGCTTCCTGAAGCTAGCTATAAGAAAGAGATATGAATAAGTTATTGGTTATGCTAAGTTTTAATTTTACTTTCTTTTACTAATTGTGCTGCAATTGTGGCAAGACTCGGAAGTAAAAATCAACCCCACAGATTTAAGCAAATGTTTCCTGTTATTTCTTTAATAGGTAACATTACAACATCTGAAGACTGGTAGATTTTTGAAGTTTCCCACAAACAAATGGGCATCCTGGAATGAAGGGAATGGAAATACTGTCTGTGAACTTTCTGTTGCAGAAAATGGAAGAAGCCTTTATCCAAGTAATCAATCTATTTTCTTTCCAGGAAGTGCAACCAAGATAGCTGCATAATTTAAGTCCTACTCCTTTTATATATTAATCACATATACAACACACTTTAAAAAGATGCAGATCTTCAGTAATGAGATCATGGCTGCTCTCTTTATTTTTTTTATAAATACTTTTCTCCTCCAATCTTTAGTAATGAGATCATGGCTGCTCTCTTTATTTTTTTATAAATACTTTTCTCCTCCCATGGTCAATCCTGCTTTTGACAAAGAAGTATAAATATGTGAAAACAAACACAGTGTATTGTCCTATACCAAGTTAGCTTTTTAAAAAAAGTTCTAAAAATCATCTGAGACCACTGTTTCTGGCCAAAGCTTACTAAAATTCCAATTGGAGTTCTCAAGCATATACCTACAGATTAGGCATTGAACCTGAACCTCCTTTTGCCAATCCATATTCTCTACAACCACTGCAAGATTATAATTTATGCAAGAATCTTGCTTTCATAGAAGAGATTAGGTTGTCCTTTATCCACTTACCTGGAATAAGGCCCATTTATTTGGAGATGTTTAGTATTGAATAGAGAGTATAGTATTAGATGGAGTGAAATAATTTGGATCCTGTTCTCTGTACTCTGTGGAAATGGATGGGAAAGGAGTGGTAGTTCCCTTTATTCTATAACCCCAAAATGTTGTGTTTTAGGCACCATTTAAGAATTTTCTTTTTATGTTGGCTTTGCCTAGCTTTTAAAATCTGTTCTTCTCCTATGATTTGTTCCTTGCTTTTAATGGATTTTTTACATTCTGCTTTCAGTTCCATTTTTTTCTTTTGTTTTATACTATATTTGATTACATTGTAAGCCACTTTTGTATTTTTTAAAATAAAAAGAAATAGGGGAATGAGCTTTGTTTGAAAGAAAAAAAAACATTTTTTTCTCTTTAGAACTAACATGCTTCACTTCTCCAATGCTTTTTCTACAAGCAGTGTATCCCTTTCCTAATGCAAAGTCATTTTGATGTTTTCCTTTTGATACCTCTTCTGGTAGTTCAATAGTTTTAAAAGTCTTTTTTCACATTTATGACTTTTTCAGTCAGATAGCAAAAGCACCAAGAAAGGTTCCTGCACATATATAGCACAGGCTGCAGGGTCTCTTCTGGCTAATGCAACTACCCAGGAAGGAAAGTTGTACCCCCTCCATTCCACAGTGAATCAAATGTGTATGAAGTGAATTGCCTTAACAAAGTCAGTTATGACTACTTTAACACAAGGATTTGACATAAGCCATGGCAATGTCCTAAGTTCCCAATATGGTGAAAATGCCAATATTTGGTGTATAAAAATGGTGTCATTTGTATGATGAAACCATGACACATATGATATCATTCTCCTCCTTTGACTCTGTGCAGTTCGTATATCTCTAATTTCAAATAACAATTATGAGACTTTATGTTAAACAAATGCTGTATTTGACAGCAATCTCAATAGTTAAATCTAACGCAAAAATTTGTTCATATTATATACATTTAAGTCATTGATTTATTTTGAGCTATGATTCTCTTTCCCTAGTTGTGAATTATCAGGTTTATGTATCTACTGGTCATCTGGAACATGCTGAAACCACTTCTTCCATTTATCTGTGCATATATGGAGAAAGAGGAGATTGTGGTTTGAGACTTCTTGCTAAATCAGACCAACCTATAAAATTTCAGAGAGGAATTGTAAGTATGCTTAAATAATACAGTCATAATACATAAACTATTTATCTATAAGTTAATTATAGAGAAACTAAATGTGAGTTTAATGCAGAACATTACATCAATTTTGAAGGAAATGGAATCAAACTTCAGACTTTTCATAATGAAAAATTATGACTCCCTTCCAACTACCATAATGAATAATAAAAAACAGGATTCTAAAAATATATTTAAAAAATATACAGCAATAAAAAAGGAAGAAAACATGCAAAAATCTTTGGGC
Organism: Notechis scutatus; assembly: GCF_049901735.1. Taxonomy (NCBI): domain Eukaryota; kingdom Metazoa; phylum Chordata; class Lepidosauria; order Squamata; family Elapidae; genus Notechis; species Notechis scutatus. The sequence continues at coordinate 169,994,887 of NC_142011.1, forward strand.
AGAGCTTTCAATTTTAGATGCTTAAATGCAGGCATCTGGATTATAGAAAGGTGTTGAATATGAGATACCCATACTTTTGACATTAGAATAAATTGTGTTGATTACTTGGTTATTGACTACATTGTTCTTGTGGTGTTAATGTCTATTGGAAAATATTATGTACAGAGACTTATCCAAATGTGGCATAGTTGGCACCAGAATTACTAAAGTACTTCTAGGATATTATCCATAGTTCAAAAGGTTTGCAGAATCATGCTACTAAGTGACAATTTAGCATTTTGACTGCACTATTTGATGCTCTTTCTGATGCCCTTGGTCCTTCTTTTTCAGTCATTCCTAATACTTATAGTAAAATATTACATTCTTATCAGAGTATGATTTTGGTTCTAGCAAGGGTTCTAAATAGCTACTTGACAGTAAGTACAATGTTTTGTCCGACTTGCAATAACTATTGTATTGCTCATTATTGATCATCATTACTGTTCTACCTTATGTGTATCACATTATATACATTGCAACTTTTCAAGAAGCCAGATGTGAAAGGGTATTGCCCATACTAACTAGAAGCTAGAGCGCTTGAACTTCCATTATTTTAATACAGTTATCTTGAACTTCCTTGACCAGAGATTTTGGTGGTTTGATTATGATTGGGGAACAACAAATAGTTGAGGATAAGTCAACTAATTGAGGAGCGATCTATAAATATAAAGAGGTAGATAAATACTATTTCAGCACTGAGTCTATGATAATCATTGTTTATTATTGTCTGAATTAATGTATCTTCTAGATTGACATGTTTGAAATACAAGCTGTGTCACTTGGAAATCTACAGAAAGTGCTGCTATGTTGCAAGAGTGATAACCAGTTGCAGGACTGGTACTGTGAGAAAATAATCATCAGAGAATCTGAGAAAAACTCAGAAAATATTTTCATCTGTGAAAGGTTGTATTTGATTTTAAAAGAAACTTGCCAAACAATTTCTTGATTCTTAAATTGGCAATATCATGTCTTTATGTTGCCAATTATACAATTTCCTTGATTTTTACCTCAATTTCTTGCAATGACACAAGAAATAGCATTGGCTAAACAAAAAAAAAATGTATCCAAATTTGATTCATTAGAATGACAAAATCACTGAAGATGAGAAACATTTTCCTTACCTGTTACAGATACTGTGCTTGGGCTCAACTCATGCAAATAACAAACCATTTTTACAGAGAGAATACCCAAGTTGTACTTTCAAAACTCAAAGGAAGCCCATTCTGTTTATTTTCTCTCTCCCTTAAGTCTGCCTCCTGCTATAATTTTCTTGTTTTTTATCTTCCTCTTTTGTGTGTGTGCTTTTTAAAACAATAATAATTATAAGTAATTACAAATTACACTTAAAGTCCATGGATGAATAAACCTAAAGGTGCTTAATGGTCCATTAAGATTTTATCAAACTTAGAAAGAAGCCCCCTTTTTTTGGTAGAAGGCAATCCAATGTCTCTCATATGATAGCAATGACTAAGCAAGGCAGATATAATTTTAGATGCAGCCAGTCAACGTGAGCTTACCATCCCCTAGTAAATGAGTACCCATTTTTAATTTTCATCTCCCATATATAGTGGAAGACCCAGTCTTTTCTCTAAAATAGAATGCCAAACCTTAGTCTTGTTTTCCACTTCCCAATCTATAGATGGGCATTTATTTTCTCACTTTGAAAAAGCCTGACTTAAAAATAACTGCTTCATATTTTGAACATCTATTTCATTTACTTTATTTTTATATTCATGAGGTATGTTTGTTTTAGTTCTGTTGTGAAAAGAAGTACAATATTTAGTATCTAAATAATTATGCTAGTAGAGTGATACCTTTATTAAGATCAATCATACTAACACGTGTTGACAAACTCATTGTTCTGAGTTTTCATTTCTCCAGAGTTATTTATCAGGAAGATTAGTACAAAAACAAACCTTGCTAATTTAATTTCTCCTAATAAAACTTTTTAATAACACCTTTGCTGTCTTCCTTCTCTACTCTACCTTGTCTAATGTTGTTTGAACTGGTCACTTCACCTGCTACATAGTATGACCATATCTCTAAAGCAGACATAATTCTTTGCACTTCCTGCTTTCTTTTTGCAATGGGTCTTGACTGGTGCTGTTTCCTTTCCCATACACTGTTCTTCCATTTGTGAAGATGGTGCCTATATGTTTTACATTATGAAAGCACACATGAAATATCACTGCATAGGAATCTGTATTAATCCCTGGTGTATGTACTATAAACCAGACTTTAGCAATGGTGAAGAAACCCCCCTTAAACCTCACATTTTCATGATCTTCTGGAAAAAAAAATCAAATTTCTACTTGCCAACTCTTGTGATTAAAATATATAATTTTCCCCTTTTGGAAAATTTCCCCTTTGCAAAATTTATTATAATTTTTATTACCTTTCTTTCTTGAAATTAATATCTTACCTTTGTACAATTGAATGATTACAACATGATACTGTCAAATATTTTGTGTAGATTTTTTATTATTTGTTAAAAGCTTTGCACAACATGAAAGAATTATCATCTTGTAAGTATTCTTACTGAAAAAGTCATCTCAATTAGATTGTTAGATATGGAAAGACAAAATAAATAATTTATATTTTCTTATCCCTTTCTTCCATTCATTCTTTCTTCTCTTTTTCAGATGGCTGCCATATATGTCTCAAGGAATAATCCATTCAGAAATAGAACTTTTTGTCCATGGTAAATTATATAAACTGAATTTGGAGGGAGATTGAATTTCTAAATACAATCTTATTATGGGCCTAGCACTATTTAATTACTATTGAACAAACATATTGGACTGTTCTATAAACCAGTTGCATATAAATTGGTCAATCATGAAAACCAAATACAGACATAATGATCAGGATTTGCTGAATCTCTAACTGCCTATTCTCCATACTACCATAAGGCTTCCAAATATGGAATTACAGGGAGTTAAAAGGAATTTATTTTCTGTATAATATTTGGATATTTGCAGCTCTGATTAGGTACAATAGACCCATCTTGCAGTGAGTTTGGGGAAGAATACAGTGATTATCGGCTCATCCTTCTGCCACACTGCCAGTTACATATGAAGATGCTTCATTATTTTTGTCGTCATAATGTTTCCTTCAACTTGTCACCAGTTTACCTCAGATTTAGTCTCAAATTAAGCTTTTCACATTTATAGAAATGTTTCTCCTCTTCTTACAAAGCTATGCAATACCAGTGATCTACAGTACATTTGTAGCAATTGTGGTGATGCCACAGTCAGGGACTGGGTTCTGCCCAGATCCTATTGATATCATAAGGCTGCTGTGAACAACCCAACACTCTGGCTCCTGATTTCATGATCATTTCTGCTTTTGGAAGTAGGAGAGTTCAATTCTTTCAAGCTTCTCCTGAATCAAATAACCATTTCTCGTCACTCTTTATCACACTGTTGATAAACTTAACAGTTGGTAGCTAAGGCTCAGAGGGGAAGAGAGACGGAAGAGCTGGGGCAGTGAGCCACCAGTCGAGCCACCAGTTCTACAGTCTCGTGGAGCTGATTCCCTTGTTTCTCTTACCAGAGGAATCTATGAAATTTGAGACTTGCAGCTATATAACCAAATACACACACACACACACACACACACACACACACACACACACACACCTTATCTTGCTTCTCTTGCCAATCTGCCAAGCCCCAGGCTGCCCTGTGCTTGATCCACAGCAGATGTTGCTGCCTTGTAAAGCAGAATAGCACTTCATGCTTTAGCAAGCAAAATCATCCCTATCCCCACATGGATATCAATGGGGAGTGGCATCTGTCTGATACAGCAGCAGCTGCATGGAATAGTATGAGATTTCTACTCAATGAAACAGTTGAGCACATCCTTCTTCTCCCATGCATCATTTGGCCCAGGACCAGGTTCTGACAGGTAGTCTACTCATCTGTCAAAACCAGCTTTTTCTTTTGAGAGAGCAATTGGTGTTTGTTTTTCTAACCAACAGGTGATACCAGGGAAGCCCACTAATTCCTTAAGCTGTCCTATTCCATGAATAAAATATTTATTTTCTTTGTTTGTCTTGGATGCAAATAAAATTAGTATTATTGTGTTGTCTAACTGTGTGAGAATGGCAATGGGGCTCCACATACTGTATGCTGGTATTCCTTTCATCCATTTCATGGATTGAAGGAAAGGACATTAATATATACATGAAGACCAATCCTGAAAATTATTCAAAGAACAATAGAAAGCTGGCTGCTTTTAGATTTTTCAAGTGTAGCAAGCTGGTTTGTGAAAGATATTTTTTCTTCTGCAGAAGCAGAAGAGTTAATATCAACTTAGCACCTCTTCTCTCCTTCCACATTTTATTGTAACCTGACAACTCTATTATTAACTGTACTGCTGTTTTATTTTTGGCAGAAATGCAAATAAATCATCAGTTGAAAATGCAAGAGGAAGAAAATGGTAAACTGTTCTGTTGCTTTTTCTTTTAATCAAGTTTAGAGCTAAACTGAAATGTGTGGGAGTATAGGTTCTGTGAACATCTTTGCCTCCTTTTAACAGACACATTTTCTGGAGGGAGGAACATTATGGAGAGCAATAAAGGCACTCATATTATAGTATCTCTTTCTCTACAATCCTTGTTAAGAAAGAAACTCCTGCCTTTATTTTGAATTAGTTCTCTTTCATTATCATATATCCAAACCTGTTAACTATTCACAAAGGCAGTCTATATTGAAGACACTTTTTCTTTATTCTGGCAATGTGACTTTGATCTCTCTTCCTGATGCGATTTCTCTTTGTTTGGCATTTTATCATTAGCTAAATATAAAGAGGAAAACTAGTTTTATAGCAATTTAGGCACCCATCCACAAATGGTGAACAAAGTAAATTAACCATAGTTAAAAGAATCAGATAGTATGAAGATTTTGCATACAAGAGGGAGGAAAATTTATGATCCGGTTAATTTAGATCCTTTAACTATGACCAATAAAATATTAATCCTGGTTCCTAAACAGAATAATACTTATTGTTTAACTATCAAAAGAATATTTTGAAAATGTGTATTCCAGTCAAGTATCTGATGCAAGTAGATTCTGACTAATACATTGCTAAACATTACACTTGATGATTAGCATTTTCTAAATGTATAGAAACATTTAGATCTTTTTTTTTTTGAAATGTATAGAAAAATATATTCATGATGGCATTCAGACTATAAACACTGGCACACATTTGAAAATAGTTTTAATCATGGTTCTTACTTTTGGAGCGCAAATTGTAAATGAAAGAACATATGTGAGAACACGGAGGGTTACTTAGAAATTTGGTCTCAGTCAATTCTCGCTAAAGTCAACTACTTCTCTAGCACACAGTGGTGGGATCCTGCTGAGGATGTTCCTTGGGCTATAAAAGGAAATACACTTCTAATTTCTAGTATTAGTTTGCTACGGTGGCGCAGTGATTAGAGTGCAGGCTACTTCTGCTGTTGGCTGCCTGCAATTTGGCAGTTAAAATCTCACCAGGTGAAGGTTGACTCAGCCTTCCATCCTTCTGAAGTGGGTAAAATGAGGACCCAAATTGTTGAGGGCAATATGCTGACTCTGTAAATTGCTTAAAAAGGGATGTGAAGCACTGTGAAGCGCTATATAAATCTAAGTGCTATTGCTGTTATTATAGTAGTAGGTTTCATAAATGATAGAGGGAATTACCTCTCCTACCCCCTATTAAAGCTATCAATAGAAGAAAATGATTAGGATATTATACTATCAACCCTAGCATATGTATATTTATTAATAAGTCATGTTGTGTCCCATAATAGCCTTCAAAGTGGCTTACAGTATAAACCATTAAGTAATATACTTTTATCCATATATTGAAAATACAAAAGAATGTGAGATAAGCTATTAAAAATTTTAATTACATGACACTTTAAAATGGATATCCTCCCCCCTCCCCCCAATATGTCCCGGATTTGATCACACAATTCTGTGCACGTTCTTCAAAAATAAAATCTCTTTCTACTATTTGGTATAAATTACTTCCAGGTAAATCTACACTAGAAAGCATTCTGATGTTGCATTGAAGACCTTTCTATCTGCTCTTAAAACATTATTGAAGCATAACCTTAGTTCACAATATTTTACCATCCAGCCACCCCATCCCTGAGCACCTGCTTTTCCTTTTAAGCATTCGATTGTTTCCATTTCCTAGGCTTAGTGATGCATTGTTTGCAATAAAGCTCTCCAGGCACTGGGTAGTTACTGAGATAAAACTGCTCTGTCAGTGGAACTCATTTTAATTTTGTTTACCTGCAGGAGAAGATTGGAAAATCACTATAGTCACTGGAGGTTTTGAAACAGCTGGCACAACAGCAACTGTGTCCCTTTATGTTTACGGAGATAACAAGGCTTCAGGTCCTCTTATACTGGGATCTGGAAAACACCAGCTGTTTAATCCCAACAGTACAGATACATTCCAGGTACAATATGACTTCATATAAACAATGAAGAGTAGTTGAGTTATTTAAAACAGGTTTATTCTAAGGTGAATAAGTGACAGACATTTATAATACTTCTATTGTAATGATTTCAATTCATATTTCATTGTCTCAGTGGTTCATTGAAATAACATGTAACATTCCTGGAAGAACTGAGTGATTGCATATTTATGGCACCAATCATACTAAGATTAGTCACTAAGAAGATGGTTGGAGTATGGGAAGACACCAAGCTACTATTATATATCAATATTTCTTTTTCCTTTCTGATGCATATACGGCTGTTTATTTACATGCTATAAAACAGAGATTGAGTTGCACACAACCTAACCTGCTTCGAACCATTGATTTCAGGGTTTAACAGTTCAGCCTGCCAGGTAATTCTTAGGACTCTTTATTATGACCACATTAAACTCCTTGAGTTGACAGTAAAATATGCTAATATAAATTGCACTACTCCAATAAATTTTATTCTGCCTCAATGCTGAGATCATTGCAAGACGATTTAAAGGCAATGGTTGGGAGAAATCCAGATTGCTCCCCCTCCTATCCACAGTCACTTACTGTTGCAGAAAGGATTATAATGTGTGTGGTAGGGATGTATGATGGGGAAGGCTTGAAGCCTGTTCATGCTCGAAGCCTGTTACTTGGGCTTTTTCTGAATAAGGGCTTTGACAGCATCTGAAACACCACTAAACCTCATTGGAAAAAGTTGTTCAGATGACAAGTAATATCCATGGTGGGGCTTTATCATGTTAATAAATAAATAAAAATTGATACTGCTTCTCCTCCCAAAGTAATGAAACCAGTAAGAAAGTATAGTTCTGTAAATCTCTTTCTTAGCAGCAACTTCAAAAAAATTAGAACAGACTGATTTGGGACAGGTTGAATCAAAAAGAGCTAGTAGAAGTTGGCAATCCTCCCTGATTTAAATCAGCAAGGGCACCAGTCTCCTTTTCTGACCTGTCTAGCATTATTTGAACTGTTTGTTAAATATATATTTAAAAACAAGTTTAATGTTCTTCTAAAACAGCTACCATCCATCCATTATCCAAGTAATGTTTTCATGACAATGTTGTTTTCCAAATGTCTAGATAGTGTTAGCAAATATCTTTGAAGAAGCCAGGTATCCAGACTCTCCTGCAATCCAAGCCAAAAGCACCATAAACCACCACTAAGGTAGTACTTAGCCACCAAAAAGCAGCAGCTTCAGGTGACAGGTGGGGCGTGCATAAGCGCACCAACGTGCCTACCGTCCCTGTCCTATTGTTTCTCTTATTCTTCTTTTATTTTTCTTATATGTACCCATTTCATGTATTCACAACTATGTATACACTTATACTTATTATCTTGTAAACAATTGGCAAATCAAATAAATAAATAAAATAAAATAAATAAAATAGGAGTGGGGCAGAGGTTCATTCAGCAGGTTCTGACCAGTTCTGGAGAACCAGTAGCGGAAATTTTGAGTAGTTCGGAGAACCGGCAAATAGCACCTCTGACTGGAGATTTTATAGTATCCTACCCCGCCACGCCTACCTAGCCATGCCCACAGAACCGGTAGTAAAAAATTTTGAATCCCACCACTGGAGGGGGGCAAATCCAGTCTCTGGCCATATCATCAGAGAGGCTCATAGATCAACAAGGCTGGTATTATGTGAAGGGAGAAAGTTATTTTTAAACAGCTAAAGACTCATTTAGAGTGCCACCTTGCTACTTAGAGAAAGACCTCACTAATATGTTCTTTAAAAATAGTTAGAAGGACAGGAGCACACAGACATAGGTAGTATTCATTTAATGGCTAGAAGTGGGACTGACAACTCTGCATTAAGCAACATGGTCATTCAGTGAAATGACATGTGAACACACACTTGCAGGCTCACTTCCACTGTGGCCATTAAGCAAATCACCTGTAGTTGTTTAAATACAAATCATGTGGCTATGATTTACAATTCTGCTGCAGCCTTGTCCATTGACTACTTGTTGGAGGCTGGCAGTAAAGCATGAAAATCACATCAGAGAGGAGACGCTGAAACAGTCAGAAGTCAGAAGTTGTAAAGTTACTTTTTCAGCAGCATTATAATTTTGAAAGACAGCTAGACAGGTCACTTGTTAAGTGGGGATTGTCTGGATTAACAAACTGAGGGCTGGTGCATTTATTTTAGTTGTTAGTCTTTAAAGCCAAAGAAAGCACAATAACTTTTTTTTCCACTCATAGCTTGGACCATAATAACTGATAATTAACCCCTAATTTTGGGACAACACTTTTATTAATCATTCTAGAAAATGTCCAGCCAGAAATCACAGCCAAGGTTCCATGTGAGATGTAGATGATGTATGTTTCTTTAAAAACCGTTCAACATTTCCATGTTTGAGGCTCATATTCAGCAGTGGGATCCTACGTGTTCCACTACTGGTTTCGATGATCGCACGTGCAGCTTTCCACACAGCAGCTGAGGCCTGCAGCGCCAATCGACTGAGAGGATTAAAGAAGATCCTATGCTTTTCTCTTCTTGATCCACTCAGCTGATCATGGGAGGCTTTTTAAACCTCTTCGGCTGAACCGGACCAAACTGGACCAAACCGGACCAATACTACCACTGCTCATATTCAGAAGAAAACTTTATATGAAGGTCTCTGTATCTTGAACAAATTTAGATCTCCTTTAAAGTATTAATCCGCTCAGAAACTTACAAATTCAGTGAGTGTTTTAGCCTGGAATTGCTAATGCTACTAAGCCATATCTCCCAGACCACTTCTTGAACTTTTAGCAAGCTTCTGGGTCACAATTTTTAGATTCACTAGTAGCTGTCCAAAATATAATCCATTTCCATTACCAGCCCAGCACAGAAGTTTCCAAGCATATCAATATGTTTCATTTTGCAACTGACTATTCATTTTCTTGGCATTTTCTTTGGAATACTTACTCAACTTTCCATTTAGAATAAAACCCTATGATTTCCTAGTGGTCCACCATCCAAGCTCATGAATAGTTTTTCAACCAAGATTGGCTAGGTAATCAGGAAGTTATCAGATATTCAACTCAACTTGAAGAAAACTTTGATCTTATTTTATTATGAAATGCATGAGTTTTCATTTTATCAAAAAATAAACCCAAAACACTTTTGCTTCCTATTAACATTCAGGACATTGGACGCAGTGGTGGGATTCTACCAGTTTCCCTACCGGTTCAGTAATCGCACACTTTGTGCATGCACAGCTTTCAACACCAGCTGAGGTTCTGCTGTGCCAATCATCTGAGAGGATAAAGAACAGAAAAGTGCAGGATGGGTGGGAGGGCGGATCCTGTGCTTTTCTCTTCTTTCTGTTCTCAGCTGATCGTCAGAGCTTTTTTTTCCTATCGGTTCAGTCCAACCGGTAGCAACTTTTGCTACCCGTTGGGCTGAACCGGGCCGAACTGTTAGCATTTCACCACTGATTTGAAGGGACAGTAGGAGACAGTGGAAGATTACATCAGATGATATCCACAGGGAAATCCACTAAAAACTAATAAAGCACACCAGTTTCATAGATAACATAGAATAAAGTATGTAGCTGCCTTTATGCCCTTAAGATGGTGGGATGGGATAATGGGAATTGTTAACCAATAAAGCTAAAAGGCACCAATATGTGGAGCTGGTGCACATAATGTAAAATATAAGACATGTAAAATAATGACAGTTAACAAAATTAAACTAGTATGCATTGTAATAGCCATTGCAACTACCAACATTACATTTACCCCCTTTCAGTAATGATTGTTTTTAAAAATTAAAACTGTCACCTTCCCCTAATCCAGGTGCAGATATTGATTAGAAGAAGACCTTGAATTTGAACTGTGAAATGAGTTCCATGGATATCTGAGAAATCAATGTCTCTGGGACTAAGTGACAAGCACAAAGTAATGGGATTTATTTCAAGAAGGAGACAATACCTCCCATTCTCAGTATTTGTCTGTTGTTTTGATTAATTGTATAGATTTAGTTCCTCCCAAAATAAAATATGTGACATGAAATATACCTTCAGTTGCAATCGGTATACATCCTTTTGGTATAGGAGATTCAGTTCTGTCATCTTTTCGTAAATCTTTAAGCTGCCTAGATAACTTTTTTAAAAAAATTGCTGCTGTGGTTCCACCCTTCAAATTTTGAAGTTTGGAAAATTTGATTGGGAACAGAGACTTGTGGAGGTCCAGAATTTGAACAGTTGTAGTATGTCTGCCTAGCTCCAAATAAGTAATAATATTCCCAGTTGTCTGTTTCCATTTAAAAGCTCAACTTCAGCAGAATCTAGTGGATGCTTAATTGTCTGAAGCTATACAGAAGTTCTTTACAGTGATATTTTTGGATGCTGAATATTGAACTTGAGACCATTTGCATGCAAAAAGCTATAAGTTTTCACTGTGATAACAAACTTTAGCCCCTAAGTAGTCAATGGAAGTAAACATATTACCAAAAGGAATTACCCAAATCAATTTCAAATTTCAAAACTAAAAACTTTGGATTTGTATTAGTTATTATGAAAAACTGTAAGAATTCATTGTTAAATAATACAGGCAATAAATGGGCCATTGCCTTGGTTCTCTGGATCTATACAAAGATCTCCCTATACGTTGCTTCTATTTTCAACATAAATGCACAAAATATATTAATAGCTTTTAGGTGCTATTATTTTGCTAACATATTCTGGATGTTCTTGATAAAGATGCAAAGTGGCTATGAATGAAAAATAATTCTATGCCCTACTTTCCCCATGTTGCAGACCTGTTAGAAATATATTTACATAAGGTACAAATATAAGAAATGTTGACAGTGATGGATGTGTAAACATCTTTATTCCTTGCAATAGTGAAATAAAATAAAAGACAGAAAGAAAATTTCTTATTGCATTGTACTGGCAGTAATATTCTTAAGGTTAGTAAGGACTGACAGAATGTCTTGAATAAGCAGTCGTTATATAGATTTCAGCTGTCTGCCCCTTCAAAACACATCACATAAGTTGGCACATCTCAGCACAATTGGCAATCTGTGCTTAAAGGTAGTTTGATAACTGGAACACTAGGTGAATTGAAGATAAAGCTTTGTCAATCGGCACAAAAATGATACCTGCCATATCCTCTGGTTGTTTTCCAATAATTTGAAAAATTGAACAAGCTAAAGATTCAGAACAGACTGTTCAGTACAGATAAATGCTTATGTACATACAGATGAATTTGTGGGTTTCATGCATTTTTTAAAAAATATGGGCAGATAGTCTGTACTAGTGGATGAAAATGTAATACAAACACTCCTACGTACTCTCAAGGAGCAGAGTGAACAGCCTTGGTGTAAAGAACACTGCTTCTTTATACACAAATCCTTAAATGTGAAATTGCTGCTGAAGGATGCCTGGTTTTTTTATGATGCAAGACCAGGAATTCTCAAAGATGATATGAAATATGGGTACAGTAATAAGGAAAAATTGCAGTGTGTCACTCAAGTGGTAATTTTCAATCTTTTCAAGGAAGGAAAGAGATTATGAGATGGATAGTTGGGAGTTGGCAGGATTTTGGGAGTGGGGAATGTTGCTGACTGTGGAAATTGGGCTGGTAGGAATTATTGAAGGGAAAAAGAGAAAGAGATCAGGTTCAGTTCCAGGAGGGAAAAACAAAGCTATCAAAGGTGAGCTGTCAGCTGTGTGTTATCAGGTAGTCACATTAAGATTGTTCTTGCAGCAGATATTGTTTGAACCTATTTTCTTGGTTTCAGGGTTGTGGTCTATTAAAATGTTATCCTGTAAAAGCTGCTCACTGAGACTTTACCTTCAGTAAGGCCCATTTCTCAACTCTATCTACAGAATTCAGTGCTAACTGTAAATTTAAAGTTTTCCTGCAAAAACCCAATCAATCAGAACAGAACTGGAAGGGACTTTGGAAGTCTTCTAGTCCAACCCCCCTGATCAAGTAGGAAACCCTATATCATTTCAGACAGGTGGCTGTCCGTCTTTTCTTAAGCATCTTCAGTGATGAAGCACCCACAACTTCTGAAGGCAAGCTGTTCCGCTGGTTAATTGTCGTCACTGTTAGGAAGCTTCTCCTTAATTCCAGATTTCCATCCATTGTTTCTTGTCCTGCCCTCTAATGCTTTGGAAGATAAGTTGCCCCCCTTCTCTTTGTGGCAACCTCTCAAACACTGGACTGCTGGTATCATGTCCCACCCGGTCCTTCTCTTCTCTTCTCTAGCCTAGCCAAACCCAAATCCTGCAATCCTCTTTTTCATAGGTTCCTGCTTCATACTGGAAAGAATGGATTGCCTCTCAGCTCCCAAAGATAGTAGCCCCTCTTTGAAGAGAAAGGCCAAAGACGAATGATTTGTGGGTGATCTTAGTTGCGATTTGGCCAGGGAACCAGAAGGAAGGCTATGGGGAAATGATGCTGCGTCTATACGGTTCTACACTCACTTTGGTCACCTTTGCAGGCCCTGGATGTTCTTGGTATGTGGAGGGGTCAATCAGTGAACTGTCATTCCTCAAATGCTGGGGAGCAATAACAGAAATAAAAGAGACTAGTATGATACATTACACTGATGTGGCAGTTTTCCAAAAAGAAGGTGGGAAATGCCAATTGGGGGGGACGGGACAGATAAGAAGCAACATAGACCAAAGCTGAATGGGAGAAGAGGAAGAGAATTAGGATGGCCACTGACTAGAATATCCCATTAGGGTGTGAGCAGTGGTGGGATTCAAATAATTGAACAACCGGTTCTCTGCCCTAATGATTTCTTCCAACAACCAGTTCACCAAACTGCTCAGAAAGTTAACAACCGGTTCTCCCGAAGTGGTGCGAACTGGCAGAATCCCACCACTGGATATGGTGGTAAGGGTTTAGTTTGGCAAGACTCTGTCTATTGGATGTAAGCAAGTAAAGAACTGAATGTTGGCTGGCTTGATTGTTGGTAGATAAGAGTCACAGGAATTCAAGGTGGACTAGAGTTAGATCTCTTGTGGGCACAAAGGGACTCATAACTGATGATCCCTCCCTTGAGCTCTGCCTGGTCATCTACTGCAAAAACCTTTTCAAATAATACATGAGAAACTAATGAAGCTGGGACTTAATCAAGGAAACAAAATCAAATAATATTTTGCATTTCATCTTTAATTAGTTCAGCAGAAGGAAGTAAAGAAGCGTATAATGCTCTTCAGCTTCAGTGCATGTTTACAAGAAGTGTTTTGTGTGGTTACTTATCTGATATCCTGTCTTTGGCATAATGTATTGTAACTGAATTCAATATTAACCTTCTACATTTATAGGTTCCCCACTCCAATGTTTTCTATGTCATTTTTTTTGTCCATTCCATTGTATCTGATTTTGTACCTTGCTAGACAAGTCCCTGCAGTTTCTTGGAAAGTGTTCAACAGTGTTTTGCTATTGCCTGCTTCCTAGAGCTGAGAGAAAGTGACTGACCCAAGGTCACCCAGCTGGTTATGGGACCAGAACTCATGGTCCTCCAGTTTCTAGCTTGATGTTTTAACCACTATACTATACTGGCTCTTCATTTCATTTAACTGTGTCAAATGTTACTGCTTTGACCTTCCATAATAATATATTTGTTAAATGTATTGTTTTAGGATTAATGCAGTAAAGACAAGAAGTCTTTGATAATCTGTCACTAAATCTCGTGTTAGCACTCTGAATAAATCTATTACATTTATACTTAAGCAAAATAATCCCTAAACAGGATAGCAATGGTACTTAGGATAAAAGTATAACTAAGGCCATTAACACATTTGAACTGTACTCAGTTGGCTCAGTTTTGAATGTAAAATCTTAGTAGAATTAGATAGAATCTTCTAATCATGTGGGTTGAGTCTGTAATATTTAAAATAAATGCATAGAGGTGGTAGTAGACTTTAGAAGAAACCCTCCTATACTACCACCTCTTACAATACTAGACAACACAGTATCAACAGTAGAGACCTTCAAATTTCTAGGTTCTACTATATCACATGACCTAAAATGGACACCTAACATCAAAAACATCATCAAAAAAGCACAACAAAGAATGTTTTTTTCTGCACCAACTCAGAAAGCTCAAACTGCCCAAGGAGCTGCTGATACAGTTCTACAGAGGAATTATTGAGTCTATCATCTGCACCTCTATAACTGTCTGGTTTGGTTCTGCAACCCAACAGGAAAGACACAGGCTTCAGAGGATAATTAGGACTGCATAAAAAACAATTACTACCCACCTGCCTTCAATTGAGGACCTGTATACTGCACGAGTCAAAAAGAGGGCTGTGAAAATATTTACAGACCCCTCACATCCCGGACATAAACTGTTTCAACTCCTTTCCTCAAAACAACACTATAGAGCGCTGCACACCAGAACAACTAGACACAAGAACAGTTTTTCCCCGAAAGCCATCACTCTGCTAAACAAATAATTCCCTCAACACTGTTCAACTATTTACAAAGTGTACACTACTATTGCTGTTAATCTTCTCACCACTCCTTATCAACCATCCCCTCCCACTTGACTGTTTCCTAGTATGATTTGATTGTTGATTGTACCCTATGACTATCATTAAGTGTTGTATGTTATGATTCTTAATTCTTAAAAAATGTACCTTTTCTTTATGTATATTGAGAGTATTTACACCAAGACAAATTCCTTGTGTGTCCAATCACACTTGGCCAATAAAGTATTCTATTCTATTCTATTCTATTCTATTCTATTCTATTCTATTCTATTCTATTCTATTCTATTCTATTCTATATGGTTATAACATACAATATGTATCTACAAAGGTTCCAAAATCAGCAATAGAGCTTTTCACCAAATCTCTTTTCAGTTTCAATTCTTGCAAGTATCTCCAAGGATGAGGGAACTTTTGCTAATTGTCCTTCTCGTCTCCTAGAAAAAATGTCCTAAGAAAAGTTAAGCTACCCACTTTAGTGCATTTTTCATCATTGGGCTATGACCTTCTTATTCTCCCCCAGGCCTTCTAAACATCATGCTATCTTTATTTTATGTTAATGATAGTTATTGGAGGATTTGTTTATTAACATTTCAGTTTCATTTCATTTAATTATTTAGATTTATCTGTATGGGCAACTGAAATAAAATGAAAAGTTTTCTTATCTATTTATATTTTCCAGATTAACCTAAAAAATATTGGAGAACCATATAAAATCCGAATTGGCCATGACAACAGTGGAACAAATCCCAGTTGGTACCTGAATGAAATTAGATTTCAAAAGATGAATTTTCCATCTGAGCAAGAAATGTGCTTTCCTGTCAACTGCTGGTTATCTGAAGATCAAGGAGATGGAGACACATGGAGAGAAATACCAATTAGGAGACCTAAAAAAAACCTTCTACCATGTATGTCTATAATATATAATTATTTTTAATTCAGCTATATGCTATCACAACTAATATTATGTATTAATATGAATTAGTTTCAATTACATAGTTTTATTATTCATCCCAATATTATGAAAGTAAGGAGATGAGTGGGAAAACTTTAGATGTTTGGGAATTATACTTAGCTAGTATTTTTCAAAATACTAACTAGCTCAAGTACTTATTCTCCAGAAATATATTTAAAATGTGCCAAGATCAGTGGATTGTTTTAGCAACTTCTACATCCTCACTTAAGCATTTCATGAAAAATATAAATTAATACATTCCCTTGTGTAGTACAGAGGAAATCTAGACTGTTACATTTTCAGAACTGTTTTAATAAAGTTTATTTGACAAGACTGTGAACTTTGGCAAGTTACAATTATCTAAATATTATGTGTTAGGGAAGAATTATTTGCACAGTCTTGCACACAGTGAATGAAATAAGAATGTAAATGACTTTAGCAAATGAATTAGCAATTAATAATGGTGGAAGTTAGGAGGAATTGTGCAATCAGTCAGGCCACTGTTATTTAATTTTACTTATTATATCTAAAAGTATTCACAGTCAGGAAAACTAGGTTAGTTTTCTGATGTACTGAACCATTGATAGAATCCAAACACATAGTCTAAAAAGGGAAATGAAGGTACTAAAGGCAAGCAACTGCATTCCCAATTTAGCACAGTAAACCTTGCTATTTATCAATATAGTATACTTTTGGTAAAAGAGAACTTGAAGTACCAGAAATAATTACAGAGTCGAATGCATAATCTGAATAATATAGTCTAACAGGACAGAATAATGGAACTATGGAAATATATACTTTGCGAAATATTTGGGTGATGTTCTTTGGAATGTCCTTCCCAGACCAAGCACGCACAAATACACAAAGTTTTACTAATCAGGCTTGGAAATACACACACACACACACACACACACACACACACACAATATAGAGACACATTAACCCCCAAAGTGCAGTGTCTTATCAGTGTTCAAAATCTAAGTGGCACACCAGAAAGTAATCAGATGGAACCTGGGGGTCAAAGGTTATGGCAGATTCATCAGCTGGTCCAGGTTCAAAATCAGGGTTGCAAGGTTCATAATTCAAGGCACACAAAATTGAAGCTAACAGTGACTATCATCAAAGGAGAGCCTATGCTTGCTGCCCATTTAAGAAGCAAACCTGGTGATGGTTTGGATAGTAATTCTGTGCCCTCAAGACCAATGGCAGTCATGGCTACTGTTGCTGTTTGCCCTATGTCCTTTGCCTGTTCGGATGACAGTCTGTCTGGCAGCAGTGGAGCTTCCGGTTCATTGTCCATCAGAATTTCTAAAGCTGCTCTGGCCCTGGCTGCTTATCAGTGGTCCTTCTCTCTGATTCCAAATCTGAGCCCAAGAATGCATTCTGGAACATAAGTCAACTAATTTCAAGTAGCTGCATATTTTATGTGATGTGTTAATGGTATATTTTTCTATTTCATGCTGAGTCCTAATAAAGACACAGTTGTTTTAAGTTGCTGAGTTTGACCTCTCACATTTTCCAGAGT
Source organism: Notechis scutatus (assembly GCF_049901735.1). NCBI lineage: Eukaryota > Metazoa > Chordata > Lepidosauria > Squamata > Elapidae > Notechis > Notechis scutatus. The sequence continues at coordinate 170,012,338 of NC_142011.1, forward strand.
ATCTCCTACAAATAATTTTCAGAGCATGCACAGCCCTATGTTCCAGGATCATCTACTGTAAGAGATGGTAATCCGTGCCTTGCATCCAGAACAGGATGTACCAGTGGTGGGATTCAATTTTTTTTTACTACCGGGACATGGCTTAGTGGGCGTGGCAGGGGAAGGATACTGTAAAATCTCCCATCAGAAGTAGTATTTGCTGATTCTCCAAACTACTCAAAATTTCCCCGACCGGTTTTCCAGAACTGGTCAGAACCTGCTGAATACCAACTCTGGGATGTACCCATTGAAGCCTTTTAAAGCTGCAGAGTGACATTATTCAGAAATTTAGGCTACAATTATTGACAGTCAGGCTGGGTTTTGTAGTGTTTCTTTTTGGAACTATGCTATACAGGGGTGGGATCCGACAGGGTTAACTACCAGTTCGGTGATTTACGAGGTTCGGTGATTTACGATGTGCTTCCTTGTACTCTGTGCGCGCACCTGTAAATCATCAGCAGCCTGGTACCTGGACAGCTGAGCAGCGCTGCATGCCGAGAAGCAGCCTTTGAAAAAGTACTTTTTTCCTACTTTTTTAACTGCAGCTGTGCCTCGCATGGCAGCTGAAGTTGAAAAAGAAGGAAATAATGGTCAGGTAAGAGCCCGGGTGAGCGGGTGGGCAAAAACATCAGCAGACATAGAACTGGTTCTATGTCTGCTGCTCTTCAGAGCTACCAGTTCTACAGAGATGGACAGAACTGGAAGAAACCCATCCCCGATGCTATACTTTATTGTCTTTTCTTTTTTGATTACTTGACTTGTGTTCCATTTCCTTTTTTAATGGTTTACAGTTTGGACATTTATTACTTAAATTTAATTCCATTTTATTCGTAAATTATATTATGATCCAAAAGGAATAAAAATGGAGGTAGGATTCTGACCGGAGTTTATGGGAGCTATTGCCCACATAGTTGGAAGGCATTCAATCAAATGTCATTTTGTTTTTCTTGAGTAATGCTTGGACATGAAAAGACAACCTGAATGGAAACAAAATTTCTTGCATGTCAACAGGTGCCTTTTGGATGTAGTCAAGTAAAAGTTGGGGTTTTTTACAGTTTTTGTTTGAACTACTCTTCTTGTTGGATATAATATTTTCCAAGTAGAATATTTGTTCAACTTTATTAATATTGGCACTCTAATGCCATATTTATCTTTGCCATTCCTAGTACATTATTATTATTAAAATGTATTTGACAAATAAAAGTAAATGGAAACATTTCATAGCTATTAGATACATCCTGAATTTGTACATTTATGACTTCAAATTACTTACTGATTTTAGCTCATATAAGTTGAATATCAATAGACACTCAACCCAACTATGGATGTTTTGCTACTATCTTTTACTATCTCAGAGAGTACAGTTTTGGGCTGTCTGCATTTCTAGTTGTAAAAGGGTAATTGTATAAAAGCTTGGAAACAGCCATTGTGTGTGTGTGTGTGTGTGTGTGTGTGTGTGTGTGTGTGTGTATGTGTATATATATATATATATATATATATATATATATATATATATATATATATATATATATATATATATATATATATATATATATATATATATGATGCATCAAAGGAGACAAATGATACAAGATATCTCATTACAATAGAAAGTAATATATGTAGCTTGGGGTTGAATTGTGGATCCCTGGTGTTCTCTGAGCTTGGTTGTTTGCTTGCAGATCATCAGTGAAATGAGTGTGGAATGTGTTCCCTGTATAGTAGCTTGCCATGCCATTGTTGGTAGGGGTATAGTTTTGTCTTTAATAGTTCCTTAATAGTTCTTGGAGGGTATGGTTTTCTGCTTGATTTTGTCTGCTTATCTGGGGTAAGCTGCCAAAGAGGATAAGGTATAGTCTCTTCCCTTCTTCTTAGCTTTTTATTGTCTCTTTTTAATGGTATGTAAAAGTAGTTTATCTCTGTTTATTGATGCCCAATTTGTCTGAATGTTGAGTTTCCAGGAATTCTCTAGCATTTTTGGATTTAGCTTGGTTGAGGTTTCTCAGTTTCCCACTTAAAACTATGGTTGAATCTGTCCATGTGTTGTGTTGTGTTGTGTAATTTTCTTCATGTTTTGGTGTTTCGTGGATATGTTCTGCTAATTTTCTCCCCATCTGTTTACATAGTGTCTATTACAGTTCTTACACTACATATTGTAGTTAAGTCCTATTTTTCTTCTTGGCTATAGGATCTTTTGATTTACTTAAGATATGGAGGGCTTTAATTGGTTTCCATGCTACAATGAGTCCATGTGATTGTCTATTGGTTATTTCTGAGATGCTTTTGATGTATTAGTGTTATCTGTTTCATAGCATGGTTGTGTTGTAGTGAGTTGAGTGGCACTTTTTGATAAAACTGTGTGGGCATCCCATTTTGTTGGAAGTGATTGTATAGGTAGTTGTTTTCTTTCTTTAGCATTCTAGGTTGCTTATAGAGCAAGCTCAAACAGCACCAAGCACTCCATATCCTATTATGAGTAAACATAACTCTTTTGCCACCAATTTATTCACTAAATTAAAAAATGTTTTTTTGTTAGAAATATGGACAGGAGGAAGAAAGTATGTTTTATGTTTACCTTTATGTTTACCTATCTTAATTGATAATTTAATTAAGGCTTTATTTTGCACTTCATTACCTCACTTTGTTAGAGAGTGTTACCTTATATCCCCTCAGAATAGAACCATAAGACTACATTTTATTTTTCTCCATTTGCTGTATGAAACATCCAACCTGTCTCCAAATGGTAAACACTTCCTTTTAAACTAATATTTAAGTTCTTTCATTCTTCTCTATATCTTACTCTTTCTTTGTTTTTATAATATTAGTAGTTTATGCAAATACTACTGAACTATGTTTTGTCCAAATTCCTTGCCATTTCTCCAATTTCCTTTTTCCCAGATCTATATAATCAATGCTGTCTGTGACTGTATAAAATTGGTTTATTGACTGATTGTCCAATTAATGTTGTTTATAATTCCACATATACTATGGGATTTTCACTCTTTTGGCAAACCTTCATTTATACACTTATTTATACAGAATTTCTATTCCACCATACTTCAAAGACTCTAGATCAGGGGTGTCAAACTCACGTCATCACAGTGGCATCACGTGACTTATCAGAACTTTTCCCCCCTTCACTAAACCGGGCATGGCATGACCAGTGTTTGACGCATCTGGCCTGTGGGCTGGGAGTTTGACAGCCCTGTTCTAGATGGTTCACAATAACAATAAAACTAGGTAATAAAACTCCACCCCAATAAAAATAATCCTTCCAATACAGATTGATCAATCTTGTGTTCACTGTATATTTTTCATCATCTATGACTATCATTAAGTGTTGTACGTTATGATTCTTGATTCTTAACAAATGTATACTGAGAGCATTTACACAAAGACAAATTCCTTGTGTGTCCAATAACACTTGGCCAATAATAACCCTAACTCTAACCCTAACCCTAACCCTATTCTATTCTATTCTATTCTATTCTATTCTTGACCTTCTAGTAATTTTATCACACATACTAATAAGTAACCTATTCCCATTGCATTCAATTTGTATGGTTTTTTTTAATATTCTCAGATCTGATTTTCATATAAGAAAGTAAGTAGAAGTGTATTTGTATGCACAGTGTTTGCTCTTTTTTGACATTCATTCCTCATAATAGAGCACATGCTAATTTACCTTTCTTCAAACATCCTTATGTCTAAAAATATGCTCATCATTAATAAAGCTTCTAAAAAGACATCTATTTGGTCTGTCAATCTTTCATTTGTGTATAACTTGCAATTATTTAATATTATTTTCCCTGTCAAATACATTAATTTTGTTTTTGATGTTGCAGTTTTCAATTCTATAATCCTTGTTACATAACACAATCTATGTAACCTTCACTGCAAATCACTTGGATTATCATTCAATAATATCTGCCTACAAAATATATAAGCATCCTAAACAAACCTCTCTAACTTCAGAAGCATTCTTTATACATTTATTTATAAATTAATTTTCTTTCTCAGTGCTGAATCATTCGGTGAAGATTGCATTGATTCTTTCTCACACATGGTTTACTTCCACTTCGTACCACTCTGACAGCATTCAACAATTAATCTTCACCTTGATACCAAGGCAAAACATTTTATAATTCATACTTATACATTTTATCATATGTGTTCTCTAAATCAACAAATGTTCGGAAAACTTTCAATCTCTGATTCATATTCTTCTCAATATATGTTTTAAGTATAAATATTTAGTTTTCATACCCTGTTCAGCATCAAGCCATATTGCACTTTTAAAATTTTGCTCAGCATCCCTTCTCATCCCTTTTTAGTCAGGATTCTGCCAAATATGAACTTAGACACCATTACATAACAAAATATGCATCTTTTCCCATTTCTCCAGCTACACTATTTCATACGATTTACTGTATGTCTTTCTTTATGTTGTTTTTCTTGGACACTAGCTCCTCTCTCTCTTTTCCCAGGCAGTGAACAAATGAACGAAGATACAATGACACAGTAATACAATAAACAATAATACTATTATAATACAATACTATAAAATAGAATATACTGTTACTCTACTCCCCAATATCTTCAAGAATAATCAGGTATTATTAATCTTTTGGGAAATGGTGAAAGACAGGGTCATTGTCATTTTTGAGCAAAAGCCAAAAGAGAGCAAGGATATCCTTAGGACAAGTATAAGGTCAACATAGATGTTGCAAACACATAATGAAACCCTATCTTCCTTTTAACTTTATCTTTAAATTCATGTTTAAAAAAAGAGTTCTGGCTTTGATCATGTTGTCATAAGTAACATGCTGTTACTTTCTTCTTGTGACATCTCTGCAAGAAACCGAATTTGTACTGGAAATGCCTATTTCTGAATTAATCAAGGATTTAACAAATATACTGTGTTTGACTCACTGTAGTTGCTTCAATTATACTCTTCAGATGTTAGCACCTTTCTTATGTCATTTTCAAAAACCTCCTGCATTTCTTTATTTTAGTTTCATCCCAAATAAATAGATCACTTTGATATTTAATTCAATTCATTTGATTAAAAGCTCCTGATTGGGTAAGACTGATTTACCCAATTTTAAAACATTTTTTCCTATCAGCATTCATGACAATTTCTCTTCATTCATCTAATCCTTTTGGATATATTGTTTACTTTATCTTTTCTTATCATTCTACGTGCTTTTTTGCTTTTTATCATTTTGATATCAGTTATTTTTTCTGTTGTTTTTGTTGTGTCCCTGACTAGCTAAGTCTTCAACCTGGTCCGCATTTTGAGCGGGACCATCTGACTGTTCCCATTGGTTGGTGCCGCTTTGACAGCAGACTATATAAGGAGCTGTCAAACGGCATCAACTGGGCAGTTGGGCTCCGGCTCCAGCCAGCCGGCTGCCAGCCCAGCTGGGCAGCCACGTTAATCTGTTACTGCTTCAAATAAAGAAACGTTATTCTTCAGCTCCTGTGTCTGCCTGGTGTGTCCGTCCGACTCAATACAACACTGGCGACGAGGGTGGGATGCCAGAAGAGACACCCAGGCAAGAAGCTAAGTCACTGAAGAAAGAGCTGAAGCCACAGAATGTCTGGAGCCGCAGACAGTCTCTGCGCGCGCAAATTTAAAGAGCCTCCTCAGCTGAGGAAAAGAAAGTCTCTCTGAGCTGAGGAGAAAGTTTCCCTGAGCTGAGGAAAAGAAAGTCTTTCTGAGCTGAGGAAAAGAAAGTCTCCCTGAGCTGAGGAGAAAGTCTCCCTGAGCTGAGGAAAAGAAAGTCTCCCTGAGCTGAGGAAAAGAAAGTCACTGCCTGACAGGCACTCTAGCCTCCCGTGCGAAAGGCACCCCGCTTGGCGCTACCAAGGCGCAGAAGTCTGAAAGCCTCCCCAGCCGAGGAACAGACATCGCCTCAAGGCCGTGAAGGCTGGCGAACCCCGTTGGCGCTACCAAAAGCGCAGAAGTCTGAAAAGCCTCCCAGCCGAGGAACAGACGTCGCCTCAAGGCCCGTGAAGGCTGGCGAAAACCCCCACCCGTGGGCGCTACAAGAGCGCAAAAGCCTACAGCCTCTAGCAGAGGTCCAGACTTCGCCTCAAGGCCGTGAAGGCCGGCGAGACTACGCTCCACCCCCCACCGATCCGGCCGCTTACCATCGCTGCCGCCGCCGCGGCGACCCGACAGCCGCTCCCGCCAAGGACGCCGAGCGCCTCTGCTGCAGCCGCTCCCCGCCCGGCCGAGGCGCCGCTGCGGCCTCCGCTGCCTCCGCTGCCTCCACTCTTCAGCCGCCGCTGCGTGCCTCCGCTGCGGCCGCTGCGGCCTCCGCTATTCAGCCGCCCGCGCCTCCGTTCTGCCACCGCCCGCGGCTCCGCTGCCGCCGCCGCCGCGGCCTCCGCTCTTCAGCCGCCACCGCGGCCTCCGCCGCCGCCGCCAGCGCCTCCGCTCTTCAGCCGCTGCGCCTCCGTTCTGCTGCCCCGCCGCCTACGCTGCTGCCGCCGCGGCCTCCGCTCTTCAGCCGCCGCCGCGCCTCCGCTCTTCAGCCACCGCCGCGCCTCCGCTCTTCTGCCGCCGCGCGCTTCTCGCTGCCGCCGCCGCCGCGGCCTCCGCTCTTCAGCCGCCGCGCGCCTCCGCTCTTCAGCCGCCGCCGCGCGCCTCCGCTCTTCAGCCGCCGCCGCTGCCTCTCGCTCTTCAGCCGCCGCCGCGCCTCGCTCTTCTGCCGCCGCGCGCCTACGCTGCCGCCGGCCGCGGCCTCCGCTCTTCTGCCGCCGCCGCGCCTCCGCTCTTCTGCCGCCGCCGCGCCTCGCTCTTTGCCGCCGCTGCGCCTCCGCTGCCACCGCCGCGGCCTCCGCTCTTCAGCCGCCGCGGCCTCCGTTTCTTCTGCCGCCGCCGCGGCCTCGCTGCCACCGCCGCGGCCTCCGTTTCTTCTGCCGCCGCCGCCGCGCAGCCTCCGCAGCCGTCGCCTCTCTCCGCAGCCGCCGCCTCTCTCCGCCGCCCGCGACCTCCGCTGCAGTCGCCTCCCGTCCCGGCCGTCGCCGCCGCTGCCGCCTCCGCCGTGGCCGCCGACAGCCCGAGCGCCTCCTCGACTCCCACCGGCTGCCGAGCGATGGGCCACTGCCGGTGCAGCTTTTCACCATTGTGGACTGGGTGCAGCCATTGGCTCTGCAGAGATGCAGCCCCTCCGGGGTTGAGCATGGCTGGTGTGCGTTCCATGATTCACTGAACTGTTTGAGACCTTTTCTTCGTTCTCTCAGGTTGTTAAATAAAAATTCTCTCTGCCTCCCCCCTTCCCAATGACTCTGGGGGAATGGATCCTGTATTTAGGGGGTGGTGGGTGTCAGGCGTTGAACAAGGAGGTGCGCACCCACCATTAGAGTCCTTCCATGCACCCACCTCCAGGGTCTCTCCCACCTGGGCTTGTCTCCCTTGACATTAGCACTACACTCCCCAGGGGGCGAAAGCTAGGTAGGTGGGAGGTTGGATGTTCTTGTCCCAAGGGGGCCAGGAGAGCACAACGAGCCTCCAGCCTTAGGGTTCAGGCACCTCTGCCCTACCCCATGCAGGCAGTCACCAGACAGGTTTATTCACCATCTTATCTGGTTCCCCTTCTCAGGCTCCTGCCTTGTGACAGGTGGGGTGCCATTTTTGTGTAAGCCTAGTGGTTAGGTGTGCAAGCAGATACTAGTTCAATTTCCTTGTTATACCATTGTGTTTCCAAAAGGCTGGGCAGCGCATGCCCTTAGCTAGGGAAAGGGGTGTTGTGTCCCTGACTAGCTAAGTCTTCAACCTGGTCCGCATTTTGAGCGGGACCATCTGACTGTTCCCATTGGTTGGTGCCGTTTGACAGCAGACTATATAAGAGCTGTCAAACGGCATCAACTGGGCAGTTGGGGCTCCGGCCCAGCCAGCCGGCTGCCAGCCCAGCTGGGCAGCCACGTTAATCTGTTACTGCTTCAAATAAAGAAACGTTATTCTTCAGCTCCTGTGTCTGCCTGGTGTGTCCGTCCGACTCAATACAACAGTTTTCATCTTTCACTTAATTGTAACAGCATGCATCCATTTTGATATTTTCCATTAGGGTAATTCCACACACTTCTGTGGCATTCTGTTTCAAGCAGCTCCTATATCCACTTTCCTTACACCTATTTTCCATTTATTTTATTAGAATATTTAATACTTTAATAGTTTCTAATACCTTTTCACATTATTTCTTCTAATGGTCATACTACTTTCACTTCTCTTTCTTTCATCCCCCCCCCCCAATATCCATTTGCCCTCAAATCCAATATTATTGTTTCTGTGGACAATCATCTTTGGAATGTCAAAATGCAACCACTGCAGTGGGGAAAAAAACCCTGTATAGAAGTATTTCCAGACTGAGTAAAATTGAACAGAAAAGTTAATATTGCAGGCAGAATATTTCTAATACCTTTCAGAATGGGAGGCAAGTTTAGCAAGATACACGTTATAAAAGATCTAAAAAAATTACCATGTAGGAACACAGGCAATGCAAAAGGAATTAGACACATGAACAATAAAATGGACTTTTGTGAAAGTTCTTCTCAACTCTGAAACTAATGAGAGCAAGCATATCAGACAGCAAGGCAGAGCCTGAGAACAAATTCTTTACCTTCATGAGCACTTCTTTCATGCTTTTAGTTTGCCTTTCTCCAGCTATAAATACTATCTGTTCTTCATTGACTGTTTGGCTCAGGAATACAGCAGTACTGTGCCTGTGTGACATAACAGCTTAATTAAAACCCATCTCTTAGCATCACAAATATTCAAATTTCATGTATTTTTTAAAAAAAGCATTTCCCCTTCTCCTCAGGAAGTACAATCTTGATTGCATTAATTAAACTTGTTTAATTTTTGCTCTTTTTTAAAAATCCCATTACATCAGCTTGAGCCTGGCTATTTCCAAAGGGTGAATGAATGTAGCTGTTCGACCCAATTTCTACATGCTAAAAGAAATATCTTTAGACTTTTGTTTGAGTTAGTAAATTGTATTTTCCTATAGTGTTTCTCATTTGATGGAAGCTATGACAATTCCCTGTACGCTGCAGTTTGATGCTAATGTAATGCCACCAAATTCAAGGTTCAATGGCTTCAAACTGCTGCAGAAAAGCAGAAAATCTGGCCCTGAAGGATGGTTGTAATACCTTACATATCACCAGACTTTATTGCTATACAAATGATAGTACTTTGTTTTCCCTTGCTGGTACATAAAAGTTTGGAAATGATTTTGAATTTTATGACTAGCACATTGAAAGCCATGGGAAAGATAGCTGAGACCCAGAGATCAGTGGCCAATTCTATAATCAGCTAGTTTGGAGGACATTCTGACATAATAAAGTTGTTCCCATCAGCAAAACAAAGTCTTCCATTCGATCACTCATGCCCTGTTCATCTCCTGATTGGACTATTGCAATGTGCTTTATATGGGGCTATCTTTAAAAGTATCTGGAAGCTTCATCTGGGCAGAATGTGTTCATGTGTACTCATAGAAGGGCACATATTTAATTTTTAATTTATTTAATTTTTAAAATTTATTTGATTTGTCAATTGCTTACAAGATAATAGGTATAAGGATAAACATGGTTATGAATACATGAAATGGATACATATAAGAAAAATAAAAGAAACAATAGGACAGGGACGGTAGGCACATTGGTGTGCTTATGCACACCCCCTACAGACCTCTTAGGAAAGGGGTGAGGTCAATAGTAGACAGTCTAAGGTTAAAGTTTTTGGGGTTTGGGGAAGAAACCACAGAGTCAGGTAGAGTATTCCAGACATTGACCACTCTGTTGCTGAAGTCGTATTTCCTGCAATCAAGTTTGGTGCGGTTAACCCTGAGTTTGTATCTATTGTGTGCTCTTGTGTTGTTATGGTTGAAGCTGAAGTATTCATTGACAGGTAGGACATTGCAATGTATGATTTTATATACTATACTTAGATCAGACCAAAGGCGGCGTAGTTGTAGGTTTTCTAGGTCTAGAATTTCGAATCTGGTGGCATAAAGTATTCTGCAACAAGTATAACACCTTTGCTCAGTGAACTACATTGGATGCCAATTTGCTTCCTGGTCCAATTCAAGGTGTTGGTGATCACCTATAAAGCCCTTCATGGTATAAGGCCAGGTTACCTAAGGAATAGGCTTCATCAGCTTGTTTCACTTATTCAGGCAGGAAAGGTTTGATACAGACTCTGTCAATCAAAGGAATTTAACTGGTGCAGTCTAGAAACGGAATCTTCTCTGTCATTGCCCCTGCATTATGAAACATCTTGCTTCCACGCTTCTGGATTTCCTCAAGAGAATCAAAACCTGGCTGTGCAGCCTTGCATGAGGAGCACATAGAACCATGCAACTGTGGGATTGGCTGACACTATAAGAATCCCATCCCCCATCTGTATTAACTATTGCTAAATGCCCATCTTGGATTTTTTTTTTTTACCTTCTTGAAATTTTATAATGTTATATTTTATTTTTTATTTTTTTATTTTTTCGTCTTAAATTACTTTTAATTTTTTAATGTTACTTTTATATATTGTTATATTAATTAGATTGTACAGTACTCAGAGCTCTTCTCTGAGGAAGGTGGGCAGTTAAGAAAGGGAAATATAACTAACTGAATAAATAATAAATAAATAACATTTTCTTAGAATCTTTATGATTTAGTTAAACCCTTAGAATTTGTGTCCTGGCCTTTGACCTCTACATGTCAAACATCAAATATAAACTGCATTCCATGCATGTATAATGAAAATTATTCTGTTACTTTTAATCCAATATGAAAATCTCATTTTTATAAGCCGTATTGGTATTTATTTATCAATCAAATTTATAAGTAAAGACATCAAAAATCATATAAACACACAAGTACACACTCACACACATGCACACAAGCAAACAAGGTTTGATAGGCAGTAGAATCACTTCAAGTTTGCAGTGTGATACAGCTGCAATAGACGAAGCCACATTTTATGCAGTTATCCCAATTTTCATGGCATGCAAAGCATACTGAATTGTTAAACAACCACCACAGAGTTTCATATACTAGGCTGAAAAGTAGTCATCTGGTTTGAGTCATGCAAGTACAGCCTTTATTTTTAAAATTCTGTGTGGCCTTAATTGGAGATAATGCTTTCCAATAAAGGAGAATATTTGTAGCTCAGGATTGAAATGAGGGTCCTTGGTGCTTTCTGAGCTTGCGTGTTTTCTTGCAGACATTTCATTACCCAAACTAAGAGCTAGTAAAAAGTGTGGTTTGCTATCAGTTTATATTCTGTTGGCTTGCCCTGTTGGTGTTGGTGTGGGTGGACTTAAAGATTCTTTGGTTGGGCTGTTCACATTGTTGGCTCTTTGGCAGTTTCTTGATTAGGGTATTGATTGATTGTTGGTCTGATGTTAACCTTGGAGTCAATCTATGCAAATCTGGGTGCTGATTGCTCGTGGAGAAGTGCTTGGGTATTTTTGTTCCCTTTTGGGCAGATTGAATATCTCTTTTGCATAGTCTATAGATGTTGTTAATGTCTATGTGTCTATTGGTGGCTAATTTGTCAGGGTGCCAGGCTTCTAGAAATTCCCTAGTATTTTTGGATTTGGTCTGGTCTAGGATTCTCACATTTTCTCAGTTGAAACTATGACTAAATCTATCTATATGTTGCCAAATTTAAAGAATGTTTTCTGACTGCTAGCTAGTGCCTAAACCTAAAATATTATTTATGGATCTAATATTAAATTATCCCTGAGCACAACACAAAGCATATTTTACAGGAAACAAAATAACAACAAAGCATAATTTTTCAAACTATGATAAAATATATGCAGAGTGAAGAAATTACAGTTTTTACAGATAGAAGCAGGCCTATATGTACGTGAGAGATTGTTTATTTTTCTTTATCCTTTAAATACCCAAGATGATAATTTTTATCTTGGCCTGAAATTCTGACTTTTGATGATTTGACTGATATTTTGTGAAGTGGACTAGTTCCCTGTTGTCTGCTTCCCTGGTGAGAATCATATTTTTTGTTATTTCTGCTGCTGCAGTTTAGCAATTTCACAGGTTTGAAGTAACAGAACAAACCATTATTTCACTTGTTTTAAAATGTGTTATGCAATAAAAGTGTGATATGCTTAAGAATGGCTTTAAAACTTAGCTATTCCATTATTGAAGTTTTCAGAAATGGAGAAAGTTCAGATCTATGTATCAGATCAGGCTATAGATTATATCAATTTGTTGATATGTTGCCAATATGTGCTTAGGTTGAAAGGACTTACATGGTCCTATATTTCCACTGATATGGGCTCATGCATGAATAATCTTAATAGATTTATCATATTTTATGCTGTTTCCTATGCTCAGAAGATTTCACAATGGGCCTGCAGTAATATGTTGGGACAACTCTTTCCTAGGACTTGCATCTAATTTTTTCTTATTCAGGAGGGAAATGGAGAATGCATCAAAAAGAATGATCAAGCACAGAATCTCCATTATAGAAATCTCAGCTCCAGATACCTAGTCTTTGTGTTAAGAATTCATTCCCTATATTCACAATATAATCAGACATCGTTTAGTCTTAATATTGAATGGATACTCGATGTAATATAATCAGAAGCTGACCTCAGGATAAACCTGTCACCACACTCAAACTATACTTATTTTCAGATAAATAAACCCAGTGATCAAAATTTTCTCACAATCATTCCCAAATGTATATGCTCATCAACCTAGGAGAGAGAGAGAGTGAGTGCTTTCTTTCTTCTCATTTTTGCCTAACCTTTCAAAGGCAATGTCTATTACCCAGTATTTGTTTGTTAATGAATCATGTATTTTATTATCAACTTCACTTGACAGCTGTTGTTTACTGAATCCTGTCAGCACATACAGAACAGACAGTAAAAGATTTAAAATTTTGCATGTTTCCAAAAATTAGCTTATAAATGATTGTCTGCATCCTAGGGCTGGGCCTCAGTGAAATAAACTTTACTGGTTAATAGCTGACTGTTTTCAGAATTACTTCCTTCTAAAATTATACATTGATTAGGATGTTGTAGTATTTGGGAACTTTAACAAATATATTTTGATGTTTTAAAAGAGTTACAATTATATATCTAGCTCTCTGAATTATGACTCCTTTACAGCAACAGAATATATTTGTTAAAGTTGCCAAAACCTACTCAATGTGTGATTTTAAGCTTCCATTCACACTCATACATACACATATATTTCTGAACTAACTCTGAATCATCATAAGCAGCAGCAGCATTTGTGAAATGCTGGGTCCCCAACATGAAACCCATGGACACTAATGTGATTGCAGTTCCAGCCGATTTATTACTGCTTGTCTTTCTCTCTGCCTCACTGACTTTTTTGTTTTGTGATTAGTAGGTTTCAGTTTAGTCTGTTGATTTTCCCTTTTTTCCACTCAAGAGATACAAATACATGTTTTTGCCTGCTCAAATCACTTGATCACCTGATGCTTTTTATTGTGAAGTTAGCATTGCAAGCTGCCAATTAATAGGCAATTTTTAGAACTAGGCAGGATTCTTTTAAAAACAATTATATATTCAATATTGAGTGAGTTTCTCTAGTCATAATATTCAAGTTAGTATGAATACTACTGAGCAATGAACAACATAAAAATGCACACAGACAATACATTTTGTCTTCATTTTAGTGGTAGTCTACGAGATCAACGTATACACCGGGACACAGTCAGGTGCCGAAACTAATTCGAATGTGTACATCAATATCTTTGGAAATCAAGGAGATTCTGGAAAACGGAAACTTCAAAAATCAAGCACTAATAAAATCACATTTCAATGTGATCAGGTAAAGAAAAATATACAAAATTAAGATTCAGGTAATTATAGAGTTATAAAGCTTTAAAAGCATATGTTGGGTAAAACCAAACACAACACTCAAGACAGATTTTCTAAATTGTGTAGGAGCATGTATGTACATATACAGACTCCATCCTTCTAATCTGTGCATAAGGATATGTAGATTCATAGATATAAAAAAAAAAAAAAAGGAGAATTTGTGATTTTGTTACATAGAGAAGTTGCTTGATTGTTCTCCTTCCCAGAACAGTTTGCATTTTGCCCTCCTTTTTCCTTGCTTATGGAAACAGACACAATGATGTAAGAATGAGGGCAGAGGGCAAAACACTGGCTAGCTAGAGGAAATGCTGTCAGCAAGCTGAGCACTCTGTGCATGGAAAGAATGCCAATGATGAAAATTGAAGCAAGGCTTTTTCATAAAATTTTGAGATGGAGGTGGTGTCTGTCAGTTTGTGTCTTGAATTCAAGTGGGGCAGGGAGGTCAGAAAGGAAGGGACAAAATGTGCTTTCTGTTTCTTCTTCCAGCGATATCTGATATCAGATTTCAGAAAAGAAACAGGTCCCACCAATTTCTATTTATCAGAAACTTTAGAAAGAGGCTTCTTAGGATACCCAGGTTTGGGAGCTCCCACTTGAAGGAGGCTCATCTTTTATTTAAGCAGTGTTTGGCCTGACAAATAACTTATGTCTTTCTGTTGGGCTGTGTTCTAAATTTAATTATGTTTTTCTTGTCTGCCATTTGTTAAAAAATAAATCTGTTCTTATTTTATTTCATGTTTTTTAATTATGTGATATGGTTTGGTTATTTCATATTGTAGGCAGGGGTGGGATGCTACCGGTTCGGCCCAGTTCTATAGAACCGGTAGCTCTGAAGAGCAGCAGACACCGAACCGTTCTGTGTTTGCTGCTGGTTTGGCCCACCCGCCTGCCAAGGCTCTTACCTGTCATTTATTTCCTGCTTTCTCAACCTCAGCTGCTTTGCGCGGCACAACTGAGGTTGAAAAAGCAGGAAAAAAGAGGCCTTCCAAATGCTGCACACCTGCGCACAGCACTTTTCAGCTGTCTGGGCGGCACAGCTAAAGGTTTTTTTTACATGCGTGCAGAGCGCGCATCTGGCACATGTGCACACTTTGCATGTAAGTGCACGTAAAACTTAGTCACCTAACAGGTAGTAACACTGGTTGAATCCCACCACTGATTGTAGGTATTCTTACTGTCAACTGCCTTGAGCAATTGTTGTTGTTGTTGTTGTTGTTGTTGTTGCTATTATTGAAAGAAGAGCATATGTATGTGACTAAATAAAAAAGGGCCTATGATTGAGGTGTGTTGGAATTTTTGTCTCCAGTTACTATGGCAAACAGGTTGCGTAGCCTTCATGCTGAGAAGCTTTTTGTGAAACTGCCAAAGTACCTTATGACAAGGATCATCACAAAGTATTGCCATGTCTTCATTTTTAATCTGAGTTCTTAGGCTTAATATTTCACTTTTTAAAAAAGTTTCCAAAACTTATTCCTTAAGTCCAGCCACTGAAAGATTTAAATATTTGAGTAGAAGAGGCTGTAAGTTCCTCTAGGTTCTTGGTTTAATCTTTGTTGCTAGTAGCAATGCCACAGTATAACAGATAACAGATAATCAGAGTTGGAAGGAACCTTATAGGTCATCTAGTACAAACCTCCGCCCAAGCGGGAGATCCATTTCTGACAAATGGCAGTCCAAACTCTTCTTGAAAGTCTCAAGTGATGGTGCTCCCACAACTTCCGAGGGCAAGCTGTTCCATTGGTTGATTGTTCTCACTGTCAGAAAGTTTCTCCTTATTTTCAGATTAAATCTCTCCTTGTTCGGTTTCCATCCATTATTCCTTGTCTGGCCTACAGGCGCTTTAGAAAATAGCTTGACCCCTTCCTCTCTGTGGCAGCCCCTCAAATACTGCTGCTATCATGTTTCCCCTGGTCGTTCTCTTCACTAGACTAGCCAAGCCCAGTTCCTGTAACCGTTCTTCATATGTTTTAGTCTCCAGTCCCCTAATCATCCTGGTTGCTCTTCTCTGTACTTTTTCGAGAGTCTCGACATCTTTTTATAATGTGGTAAATATCATGTTTCTTCCTTTGTTTAAAGGCAAATACTTAGCATTTAACATCTATTTTGATATGAAGCAGGTAGCAAGGAAGAAGCAATAGAATAGTTTGGTAGGAAAAGTGCTTGTTCCTTTGTAATAAACAGAGAGAAAAAATACCTGCCTGGAAAGAACAAAATGGCATGGTATACTAAAAAATTAAACTACCGGTAGCAAAAAGCTATTATGAAAAATCCTGTTTAAAAATCCTTGAGATGGTAGTTTGTTAACTAATTTATACATATTTTACATTGCAGCCATTTCTAACAATACATTTACACAATGAGTATGCATTATACAACAAATAATAATGTGTGCTTTACATCCAATCAATCATCCCAAGGACTGCTGTTCACTATTTGGATTGTATTGGTTTTCCCCACTTTCTTTTTGTTGTTTACAGATTGATGTCTTCTCTGTGACGGCTGTATCACTTGGAGTTCTGCATAAAATTGTCATTGGCCACGATGGAATTGGTCCAGGTAGAGCTTTTCCCCCACTGATGGTTTATATATATATATATATATATATATATATATATATATATATATATATATATATATATATATATATATATATATATATATATATATATATATATTCTTGCAAGAACATAGAGCTAATATGTTCTGCCTAATAACATATTTTATAAAGATACTATATTTATGGGAGAATATTAGCAGTGGAAAGCCTGTCCTCACCTTTCATTTTATCTAATTTTATATCCTTATTGAATTTTTCCTAATTTTCGGTTCATATAATATGTGGAACCAAATATGCTGCTTCTCTTTCATATGTCACGTTAAGCACTGTGATGACTTTATTTCTGCTTTCCCTCTCCCCTGATTAGTAATGAGCTTGTGAAATCCTCTAATTTGTAATTGCTACTTGCTCCTAGCATATACAAACAACATCAGTCTTACTAAACCTGGTACTTTCCAGATGCTCTGGGATTTATAATTTCAGAACATCTGGACAGCTTGAAATTGAAGAAGCTGCATTAGTCTGCCTCTTGAAATATTGCAAGAGCCTTCCCCAGGTACCAAAATATAAATACCACTGCTCATAACAGCCTTGTTTTTTAAATCTAACAGGAGATGTAATTCAACACATCTGTAAAATATCAAAATTATAGAAGGCTGAATTGCAGGTATATTTATAGGGGACAAGAGGCAGACATATTTGTCCCATAAAATGTGTTTTGCTTTTTATACTTCAAGAATTATATGGAATATGTATGTTGTCACTGATAAATTAAATGACACACAGTCAAGACCAAAGTGGTTCCTCTAGCCAACCTACTGTACACTTGTTAACATTGAATCTCAGGTAGTGGATGGTTCCTCCAAAAGATTGTTATCAGATTTCAGGAGGAAGCAGAAAGTAAAGAAGAAGTAATTGAATTTCTTTGTAACAGGTAGGTAACTGGCGAATGCCAATATTTCAAATTGTGTCTTTAAAAATCCTGGAGTTTTGGGGAGGTTGTTTAGGTGTTCTTCAATGCACATTTAGTACTGACACACAAAGTCCCCTTACCAATAGCATTTCTGTTATCTGACATTGTCCTTTCCTGCAACGTGCTGCTATAACATGTTGTATTTATTTATTAGATGTATATTCCATCTTTCATTACTAGACTCAGGTTAGCATATTTAGCTTTCTGTCCTCCTACTTTTTTCTGCAGCAACTTTTAGCAAGTTTCCAAGGCTGAAGGTAGACTTTTTTCCTGGGTTATCCAGTCCAACATTTTAACCAACATACTGCATTAGATATATTCATTTTGATCAAGTTTTATGTTCATGTGATGGGACCAATCAATATAACCAATCTGATATATGCCACTTCAAACTGACTTCATATCATAGTGTCAGAGAAAGAGCTTATAGAGATCACCAAGTCCAAACTCCAGGTCAATACAGGTATCTTTCACTACAGAATCCCCAACAGATGATCAGTCAGCATTGGTTGAAACACTTTCAGTAAAAGGAGCATCCTTGTCATTGACAAAACTGTGTCCTCTCCACGGATGATGTAAAACTATTCAACACCACCAACAATGCTACTGCTCTTCAAAGTGACCTTGATTATGTGTCTGAATGGTCAAACAATTGGCAACTCCAAATCTCAATCAACAAATGCTCTGCCCTACACATTGGTAAAAAAAAAATCAGTACACTAAATACAAACTAGGCGGTTATGACCTCATTGATGACCTTCACTCTGTCAAGGACCTTGGAGTACTCATATCAAATGACCTAAGCACCAGAGCTCACTGTAACAGCATTGCCAAAAAGGCATTAAGAGTTGTAAATCTAATCTTATGAAGCTTCTCCTCCGGTAATATTGTATTGCTAACTAGGTCATACAAAACCTTTGCTAGACCAATACTCGAATACAGCTCATCTGTCTGGAATCTGTACTGTATATCAGACATTAATACAGAAGTACAGAAGTATTTCACGAAAAGAGTACTACATTCCTCTGCTCACAACAGAATACCCTATATCACCAGACTTGAAATTTTGGGCTTAGACAATCTTGAACTACGCCGCCTACAGTTGGACTTAAGCATAGTACACAAAATTATCTGCTACAATGTCCTACCAGTCAATGACTACTTCAGTTTCAACCGCAACAGTACAAGAGCACACAATAGATACAAACTCAATGTTAACCGCTCCAAACTTGATTGCAGAAAGTATGACTTCAACAACAGAGTGGTCTATGCCTGGAATGCACTACCTGACATCCTCAAACCCCCACTCCTTTAACCTCAAACTATCCACTATTGACCTCACCCCATTCCTAAGAGGTCTGTAAGGGGCGTGCATAAGTGCACCATCGTGCCTCCTGTCCCTGCCCTATTGTCCCCATTTAATCCTACCTATTTTCTGTATTCTTACTCATGTTTATACTTATACCTATTATTTTGTAAGCGATTGACAAATGAAATAAATAAATAAATAAAATAAAATAAAATAAAATAAAATAAAATAATAAAATAAAATAAAATAAAATAAAATAAAATAAAATAAAATAAAATAAAATAAAATAAAATAAAATAAAATAAAATAAAATAAAATAAAATAAAATAATAAAATAATAAAATAAAATAAATAATAAAATGAAATAAATAAAATAAAATAAAATAAAATAAAATAATAAAATAAAATAAATAAAATAATAAAATAAAATAAAATAAAATAAAATAAAATAAAATAAAATAAAATAAAATAATAAAATAAAATAAAATAAAATAAAATAAAATAAATAAGTACAAATACATATTTCTTCTCACTGAGTTTTTAAATTTTAATTTAGATAACTACTAATTTTAATTGGATTATTGTAAGCTATCTTTAGTAGCCTTTTGAATAGAAAGATGGAATATGAATAAAATGAATACAAAAATAAAGCTTTTCATAAGTCATACAATTCCTCCATATTAAATAGAGCAGGAAAGAAAAACTTGCCTCACAACCTCACCACATATAGATGAACTATAATTCCTAGAAGCACTGGTCTGCATGGCAAATGATGGGGAAATGAGAGTTTTAAATAATTAAATGTTTGGAGGGCCACAAATTCTTCACCCCTGAAATAAAACAACCTTTTCTGTGTCCATGAAATAAGATTTAACAATTGATAATTTGAAAATTTGTTAAAAGGGATAAAATGTAGTGTTTATATAGCACATTTACTTTACTATAATTGCTCTCTTTCCCCCCATCGAAGATGGTTAGATGAGAACCAAGATGATGGGAAGACTGAAAGAGAGCTAATTGCCAGAAGTAAGTACTGAACATAAAAATCCCTTTTACAGTAAATATATCCAAAGTACCAAATTACTGATTAAATATAAAGATATAGCAACTTCTGGTAAATGATAGTGCTGTGTTTTTTTGTTTAATTTCAGAAAATAACAATGCATCAATAGCATATCCCAGAGGTAAGTTGTACAATATGTTCTCTTCTTCTGCTGCTCAAATAAAATCAAGCCAGATATCTTTATTACCGTCTTTGACCAGCCTTTACAATAAAAAAGAGAAATAGTTTGACACATCAATTCATTTTTGGGAAAGGGAAAAACAATAGGAGCATAAAATGAAATATCTAACTAAAAGTTTCGTGCTGTTGTATAACTTGATGAATATATTTGGCCATCTTATAGGTGAACTTGGGGTTAGTGTAACATAAAATATATTAATATGGCCGTCATAGTTGGAAATGATTGGGGAGATCAGAACAGACATCATAAAAAGGACACCATATGAGGGCATGAGCAAATGTTTCTACCTTTCTGGTTCCACAAAGAGAACCAGTAGAGCTGATAGGGGAGTCTCAAGGCCTCAAAGGCATCATCTATATTCACTTAAGTTTAGATTATATACAGTAGCTACCCCTCAGTAGAGAGCTTTTGGCTATCTAGCATTTGACAATAGCATTCAGGGGCAGTGGCAATATCATTTTGATGATCAATGTCCCTAATTCTCTCTTTTAATATTGATTTGACCTTCTCTAGAATTAATTGGCCTAAATATTTATGATAGAAGCCAAAACGGCAAAGTTCTATACAGATACGGTGCTGGACAAATTGGTAGCTCTCTTCTTGTGCTGGTTGAATTAAAATATCATTACCATGTTAAATAGACCTATAAAAAAGCAAATTATATTTTCATGAAAAATTATCTGAATACTGGAGATGCAGACACATAGGTTATGATTCACGGGAGGGGCATGTTAAGCGATTGCACTTTAAGTGTTTCACTAAGTTTTCTCCCTTTCTGATCTTTACTATTCTATTCTAAAATGAGTCCTTTGAGGCTAGATGCAAGACTTGTTTTGTTTATGCCGGCATCACCATCCTTCATTAATGGGGACAGCTCACCCGCAAGCAAATGGGAACAGATTGTGAAATGACAGCAGAAGTAGTTTCAGACTAAAGATGAACAGGATTTTCTCAGAATATTCAGAAATGTGAAGACTATATATTGCACAGAAAGATCTCTGCAATGGGAATCTATGGTTAAAAGGGCTTTTTAAATCTGTTCACCTGCTGCTATTGCTCAAATGACATTCTCTTCTTCTTAGATTAAATTTCTCCTTGTTTCATCAGACTATGCTATAACATGTGCAATATTGCTATTGCACTATTTTTGTCATTTTGAAAGTATTGAGCCACTTGCCCTAAGGATTTGTCACACCCTTCAAGTTTGAGGACCACTGTATAGTGCCAGAATTCCTAGACAGTGGGCTTATTGAAAATACAGAAAGTTCCTCCACATTAGCGATTGAACTAGTCCTTGTTGGCTTTATATCCACACAATCACACTCTGTCATTGGTATTGAGTAGCAGAGCTGGTCAACATACTGTACTTCACAGCAGTAGGTCCAAAAGAAATCACTGCATGGACAGTTCTGTGCTTGCAAAAACTGAGTGAATTACTCATGCCATGCTGGGAATTATTATTCCACAGTCTGAATCCTTGCCTTTCTCTCTTCCTGCTGGATTCAGATGCCAGCAGGCTGTAATTTCTGTTTTTCTTCTCAAAAGAGGATCAGCTTTCAGGATACGCCTCCATTTGTGGCCAGTTGAATGTGTTGACAACTGAAGATAAGTTGTAGCTGTGAAGATGCTGATTTCTTTACTCTTCCATTAGTTAGCTGGAGAGGGTACCTTTTGCCTGAACTATAGATCTCTTTAGAATGATAATATTAGTGCTAACATTCTCAAGTCACTGTATATCAGTTTAGGACGATAAAACTAATAGCTGGGTAGAAATAGCCTGGATGTTGTAGAAACTATTGGACAAAAGAAAGGCATCATTTCTTTGGAACAAATACTATTTTCCAAGTGATTCTGCTAGTGTTCTGAGCAGGAACCCTTTCTTGATGTTCACGTGATCACAGATATTGGAGCATTCATTCATTCATTCATTTTCTGTAGCCATCAATCTCAGTCAATGACTCTGGGTAGCTTAAATTCAAACAGCTGTTACATTTCTGTAGATTAGTGGTCATCTAAATAAAAATAAAATAAAATAAAATAAAAATGGTCAGGGGATGAATATGCATGCCAGTCCAGCTTCTGTTTTCTCAGGGCTGTCAAACTTGCAGCCTGTGGGCTGGATGTGTCAGGTGCTGGCCACACCCACACCCGGTTTAGTGAAGGGGGAAAAGTTATGATACATCATTGACAATGCTGTGATGATATGAGTTTGACACCCCTGTTGTATTCATTCTGCATGATTGCTTAATTCCACTGATTTATAAAGGTATCTCTGTGTTCACACAAACATGAAGTCAACTTGACTGATTGTTCACATACAGACTGAAGGGATTAGACAGTAGAATTTCATAGTCAATCCATTCCCAACTTTAAAGCCTTTATGTGCTCAAGTAAATGCCTAAAAATAGTTTTCTTGTACCCTTGGCATTATAACAAAGCTCTGGTGTGTAATTCAGATATCTGAAATAAAGTCATTTTTAGCCTATGTACTTTGCTCAACATAAAGCTGATGTTAGGCTTTGAATCAACACTATATTATATTAAATATAAATCTTTACATTAAATACTACAGTTATGATGTTATAGTCCAACAATTTGAACAACAATTTGAACATCTATGATGGAACAAAAAAGGTACAAGTTTCCTTGTCCAGTTGTGTCCAAACTAGAGCATGCTGCTTATCTCTGTTTTTTTTTTTTGGCCAAGGAAACCAGCCTGTCCAAAGACATTTTCTGTGGTCATGTCGCTAGCCTAGATATATGCCAAAGATACATGGAACATTGTTATCTTCCCACAGAAGTGGTACCTATTAATCTGCTTACAAGTTCATCCTTTCGAACTGCTAGGTGCACAAGTAGTTGCTGTAGGAAAGGCAGATCACCAGGGCTGGGATTCTACCAGTTCACACCTATTCGTTAGAACCGGTTGTTAATATTCTAAGCAGTTCAGAGAACCGGTTGTTAGAAGAAATTACTGGCCTAATCCTGTAAGGAAGGCAGGAAGGAAACATGCTGGTGTTGCTTACAGAAGCTGCCTCTCCGTTAACCCTTATTACATTCTTGGCAGGACTAGACTTCCTGTCTCAGGAACGTCTCTGAAGTTTTCCCCCCCCTCCTTTGCTGGTACTTTGCTTGTGTTGAGTGACCATTCAAAGTTACAATGGCATTGAAAAAAGTGACTTATGACAATTTTTCACACTTACAACTGTTGCAACATCCCCACAGTCATGAGAGGGCAGGCGAGGAGATGAGTGCCTCGATGTGAGTGATGTTGAGTTGGCCATGCCCAGCCAGTAACATGACCACCAAGCCACGCCCACCAACTAAGCCATGACCACAGAACTGGTTGTTAAAAAATTTGAATCCCACCCCTGCAGATCAGCCTATTGCGTAGCACTCAGGTCTCGAACCAAGGCTATCAGCTTTCCAGCTGACAAGCTCAGCATCTGAATCATCGTGCCCCCTGGAACAAAAAAAAAATCTCCTTCAATTTAAGCTCAATTATGATGTCCTTATTTTAGGTTCATATAGTCTTCTTGGCATAACATAAACATATTCAGGGTGTCTTTTTAATTTCCCAGTATATCCCATTATTCACTGGAGGTCTCCTGTGCTGGAACTATTCCAGCCTGATTCTAATTCATTTCAAGAAAGTTTAGTTGCCATCTGTTGAGTTTATCAACAAGTGGTGCATGACAGTGACATATTTAATGGGTATCATGGAATTATCTGAGCATCGAAGTCTACTGCTTTTCCTTGATACAAAAAACCCTGATATTTCCAGTCTATAGCTTTATTTAAATAAGTAAATTCTGGTTAGCTCTCTAAGCAAAGTTTATTCCTGTTACTTTTCAAAACTTGTTCATACAATGATTCTGCTTTGAAGCTTTTATCAAGGTTATTCTTGGGCTATCATCTTAGCCACAGGGATAGGTATTTAAGTTGCTATGGGATGTGAGGATAATGACTGGGTCATGAAGTGACAAAAAAGAAAAAAATGCAACAGTAGTCATTAGTGAATTGCTTCTAGAGAACAGATTCCTTGGTTGATGGAAAAATCTATAGGAATCAGATATATATTTTGCATCAAAGGATCCAAATTCAGTCTCTAGCATCTCTAATTAAAAGAACAATGTTTTAAAAAGCTAGGAAAAACCTTTATTCACTTCATGGAAATAATAATGGAGTTTTCCTGCCATTCAGTTATTTCCCCCCATACACTTTTAGCAAAAGTGCGGCAAATCTTTTCGTGATGATTGCCTCTTGGCTCATTCTTCTGAAATATGCTTTGGGATGGGCACTGGCTCTATTCAGTGTACTAAACCAGGTCAGTTAAGACCTAATAGCTGAACTGATACAGCCTGATAGTGAGATCCTTTGCTTATTTAATTTTGTGATGTAGCATGTTAGTCAAAATCACCTCATTTGCTTATTGTATGACATAATGGATTATGTGAACCAAGACAAAAAAATGAATGAAATGCAATAACCAGTTTAATCATGTTGTATGAACACAGCCACGGTCTCATGAAAAACATCTGCACCAGGTTCAGCATTGATTAAACACTTCATAAATAGGCAACAATGAAACTAAGTTACTGCAAGAACTACATGTTTCATATCTGATTTACAGTAACAAGTCCTAATTTCTTGGGGTATATCCAACTAGTGATTTGTTTTTCTACCAGGTTTATACTTATTAAGTCCAGTGATCCACCTGAGGAAAAGACATTGGTTTCAGAGGGAAGGAAGGGGGATGAAAAAGCTTTACTGTATGTAAAAAATACAAACATAAGTGATAGAAGTGAAGAAAGGAGAGATTGTAGGTAGTGTATAAATAGAATCACATGTAAATATCACAAGGACACATATTATGCAGTCATCACCATGGTTCTCTTTATAGTTTATTTATTTTTATTTATTTATTTATTTGATTTGCCAATTGTTTACAAGATAATAAGTATAAATGTATACATAGTTGTGAATACATGAAATGGTTACATATAAGAAAATAAAAGAATAGGAGAAACAATAGGACAGGGACGGTAGGCACGTTGGTGCGCTTATGCACGCCCCTACAGACCTCTTAGGAAAGGGTGAGGTCAATAGTAGACAGTCTAAGGTTAAAGTTTTTGGGGTTTGGGGAAGAAACTACAGAGTCGGGTAGAGTATTCCAGACATTGACCACTCTATTGCTGAAGTCGTATTTCCTGCAATCAAGTTTGGTGCGGTTTACTTTGAGTTTGTATCTATTGTGTGCTCTTGTGTTGTTATGGTTGAAGCTGAAGTATTCATTGACAGGTAGGACATTGCAATGTATGATTTTGTATACCATGCTTAAGTCAGACCGAAGACGGCGTAATTCAAGGTTTTCTAGTTCTAGAATTTCAAGTCTGGTGGCATAAGGTATTCTACAGCGAGTAGAGGAGTGGAGAACTCTTCTTGTGAAATATTTCTGGACTTTCTCAATTGTGCTAATATCAGATACGTAGTGTGGATTCCAGACTGATGAACTGTATTCGAGTATTGGTCTAGCAAATGTTTTGTATGCTCTGGTTAGAAGTGTGATATTACCAGAGAAAAAGCTACGTAGGATTAGGTTAACAACTCTTAATGCCTTTTTGGCTATGTAGTTGCAGTGTGCTCTAGCACTTAGATCATTAGAGGTGAGTATTCCAAGGTCCTTTACAGAGCTTGGGTCATCAACAAGATCTTGACTATTCAGCTTGTATTTTATTTTCTGATTTTTTTGCCAATATGTAAGACAGAGCATTTATTTGTTGAGATTTGAAGTTGCCATTTGTTTGACCATTCGGATACATAGTCAAGATCTTTTTGTAGGGTAGCAGTATTGTCTGTGGTATTGAACAGCTTTACATCATCAGCGAAGAGAACGCAATTGCTCTTAATATGATCACAGAGGTCGTTTATGTAGAGTATGAAGAGAGTTGGTCCTAGAACACTGCCTTGGGGAACACCACTATTGACAGGTACTGGATTTGATAGGACGTTCCCGATTTTGACCATTTGTTGTCTGTTTGACAGGAATGCTTCTATCCAGTTATTCAGTTGTCCAGAGATACCATAGGATTTTATTTTTAGGAGTAGTTTGTCGGTACCACTGAATCAAAGGCTTTACAGAAGTCTATGTAGATTGCGTCTATTGTTTTGCCCTGGTCGAGTTGTGTCGTCATCATATGTTTTTGCAGTGTAAGAGTTGCAGATTACAGGATAGTTTTTCCTGAAACCAAATTGTTTATTGGAGAGTAGGTTATTTGTCTCTAAGTGAAGGATGATGGATTGGTTAATAATTGATTCCATGACTTTACAGGTGACGCAGCATAAGGAGATTGGCCTGTAGTTTTCAACTAGGCTTGGGTCTCCCTTTTTGAAGATGGGGATGACTGTGGCTTGTGACCATAGGTTGGGCAAGGAGCTGGTTCTGAAAGATTTTTCAAAGATTATGCTTAGAGGTTTGGCTATGGCAGAGGATAGCTTTCTTAAGAAGTAGGCACATATTCCATCCGGTCCAATAGATAGAGATGGTTTTAGGTTGCGTATTGCTTTTTCAACATTGTCTTCTGTGAAATCGATATGTATTAGATCATTGTTGTTATCTGTGGTACGGCTAGGAAATACTGGGCATGATCCATTGCTGTTTACAAATACTGAGCCGAAGAATGTGTTAAAGATGTTGGCTTTAATGGTGTCGTCGTTGCAGTCTTTACCATCAGGTCCTATCAAGGGAGGGATGGACCTTGAGTCTTTTAGTTTGTTGTTTACAAAATTGTAAAAAGCGCGGTGGAATTGGTGCTTAGAAGGTTTTCCTCTTGTTTAATGTGATAATTGGTGCATTCGGTCTTTATCTGGTGGCATAGATTTTTGTATCGGTTTTGAAATTGGCAACGTGACCAGATTTGTTTTTCCGCCAGAGTGATCTCTTTTGGATTGAAGTTTCCTTATTGATATGGGTAATCTGCTTTTTTGTTTTGTTTTGGGAGTTGTTGTTGGTACATATAGTTTGATGACTCTTTTGACTTCAAGTAAAAATATGTTATAATGGTCTTCAACAGTATTGCATCCAGTGAATAGAGATTGCCAATCAAGGGATGAGAGATCGTTGTCTATAAGATCATAGTTGCCTTTTTGAAGTTACAATAGGGGATTACATCATTGTGGTGATTTTTGTGTGGATGTATGTTGAGACAAAAGTCGATCATATTGTGGTCACTACTGGAAAAGGGTTCTTTAGATTGTATTCCGTAGATTAGGTTCAAACTGTTGCAGAAGATGAGATCGAGGCAGTTGTTTAGTCTAGTGTTGTTGGTTACTAGTTGTTCCAGTCCCAGATTTGTAATAGCATTGTAGAAGGTTGTGTGTATGATTTCAGTTGTACAATCATTTAGGGTCCAGTTAATATGAGGTAGATTGAAATCACCAAGAAGGATAAAAGGGTATGGGCAGGATGCAGCCCATGTTAGTAATGTATTTAGCTTGTTTACATGTTCGATGTCATAATCAGGTGCTCTGTAACATAGTAAGAATCGAATTGTGATATTTGAGGATAGTTCACAGATGATGGTTTCAGGAAGGGTAGTAATCAAATCTCCTATTGACACATAACTGTATAGAAATATATGGATTGTTCCTTCTCATCCTCTCATAGCATTATGTCATGTAAGCTATAGGTGATATGAACCCTAGTAATCATAGAAATATGGACAATTGTACATGTTCCTCCTCAGTGTGAGGGATACATTGCAGTCATGGTTGTTTGCTTCCTTTCCTTCACAGGGCAGTGGAGAGTGCTGGTGAAAACAGATCATGATTCTCCAGAGCCACAGACATTTAAAAGAACCCTTGTAATGTATGGCTCAAAAGGCAAAAGTGATGATCTTCTCCTGTCTTCACAAAGTTTGGGATATGTGTGTTTCCAACCTGGAGCCACTGATGAATTCATTGTAAGTTATTGTTATACAGAGACTGAAGTGACAGCTTGCTTTAGGCAGAGGCCAGAAATCCTGCTATAAGGGGAACTAAAAATCATCCCTTATTTACTAAGAAGAACTGAAATATTATTTATGTTTCTCTGCATGTTGCCCTTGTTCTTTTTTCAAAGTAGAAATAGTTTTGAGGATACTGAGGGTATGGAAAGCAGTACATGCCTAAAGTCATAAGCAATGAGGTCTGTGGAGATATTTGTTGCAAGTTTATACAATTATCATATAGCCTATAATAACCCAGTGATAATGTTTTGGGAAGAAATAAAGAAACACTTGCATAGTTTGCAAGTTTTAAGTATTATTAAGTGGAATGGCTTAGTTCATTGCAGATGTTCTCCCGATCTTTCTTTATTTTCTAATGTTTCAGTCCCTATAGGGGTATGATGAGAGCTGAGTCTGGGTCTCACAACTTAATCTCTGACAATACTCTGAGTAATATTACACCAGAAGTACTGAAGTACTAAAGAAAACTGAATTGATTGGTCCTAGCCATCTAGTGTTGACTGGAGCTTTGCTGCCAGTAGTCAGGACTCTCCCAAGATACCAATAAATCTGTTGTTTTGTTGTTGCTTAGTTGCTCATTTTTTATTTTTCTGTATGTCTTCATCAGCTTGTTAGTCAGATTATTTTTATGTAGTTTGTATTCATAGGCAAACCTTTTGTAAATTCTTTTAAAAAAAAATAATAGTCATAACTTTGTATGTACACTGGGCTCTTTTTGTTAACCATCTCTAATGCAATCCATCTTCTATATACATTTCTGTAAATGTATATAAAAGAAATATTTCATAAGAATATTGCATGAGTTCTGAACATAGTTCCATTATTCTTCTTGTTGCTTGGATAGGTCTGATTATGAGAGTTAAATCCTTTTATTTATGAACAGAAAGAGGCAAAGAACCCCAGTGCAGGTCCAGGGGGATGCATTTTATAGCATGGAAATGACATGGGAGAAAAACTTCCCCTCATGCCTGAAAAACAGCCTTTTGGAAGTAGTAATGAAGCCCTCTCTTGCATATCTGAATTTTTGAACAAGTTAATAATAATAAAAAAAAGCAATTCCTAACACAGTGTTAAACAGAGGAAACTATGTTTAAAATGTCTTGAGCATGGGCATAAGAAAAAGATAATGGTGGTTAACTTTCATCTATTTGTATATAATACAGCTGAATTCTTTTTGTTTTAATCAAGCCTACTTCTGATTCTAATGTTACACTCCCATGTAATAAGTATTGGTGGCATATTTCACAACTGTTTCATAGGAAACTTGTGTTCATTTAGCAATCATTGGGTTGTTCCCTTCATGTTTAGGTTTGTTATTCAAATTATTTTGCCATAACCATTTATTGTGATTGAGTTACTAAATGCTGATACATCTCCATTATACAACAGGTTGACACCTTTTTCTTCTTGTTATTTTTGATTGACTGTTTTACCTATACAGTATTATAAATGCCTCTTCTTGGAAATCATCATATTTAGGGCATTGAAGCAGAAAATTTAACTTGGCTTATTACCTTTGCTGGTAGATTTTCAAACAGTGAAGCAATTTAATTCAGTCCCACCTGACCTTTATGACATACGAAAGTGGAATCTATTACAGCAAAGTCTGAGGGGAGAAGGCCTCATTTCAATAACAGAGTAATAGGCTGTTAGAAAAGCTAATTTTTCATTAACTGGAGTTGTTTTCTTCCTTAGTTATAACTGAGCGTATATGTGGAACAGCATTACATCTTTCCACAGTTGATTGTCCAAATGATTCTGTATATCTTTTCCCAGAATAAGAGAAAAGGTAGTGGAGAACCTTAATCAGTTGGTATTGTTATGTCTAATTTTCTCAATCTGCATTTATTGACTCTCTATAACCCTACATGATAAAACCTGGACTTTTCATCATTTTGTAGTACAATTCACTGTTGCAAGAATCTACACAAAAATTGATAAATTATCTGAAACAAAAAACAAATTAAGGAAAGCGTGTTCTATCAGAGAAAATGTTTGCAAAAATCAGTATGATAGGAAAGTTGCATAAATATAAAGAAGTGCACATGACAACGTGAATGGATTTTCATATAGTTTTTTCAAAACTTTTGTAAAAAGAACAATCTGAGCAATACTGAAATTGACAGATTCACCTGTGATTAAGTAATTTTAGAAAACGCACAGAACCCACTAGGAACAATTGATGCTACTAGTATTAGTAATAGGTTATCAGTAAATATTTAGATTTACCTCTTTTTTATTTGTTCTGGCTCAATTCCATCTACCTCTAGTTGGATTCAGCCACTATCTTAGTGTTAATTTCAATGTCTCTGACTTACTATGGCACATTGTAGGAAATTAGTAAAAGGAAGGCAGAAAAATTTTAGTTGCTTAGTATAAGCAGCCAGTTAGGCCAGTCCTCCAGCTCATCTTTGTTAATAATTCAACACAGTAAGTTATGCCTTATTTTATACATATTAAAACTCAAGATGAGACAACTGAAATTTTATAGTCAACTTTGGTGCTACCCTGATCTATAGTTGTGTTTATGATTGATATAAGAGATTAGCCAGTAAGTTTTCTGATTCTCTGTTCTTTAATAATCCACAAGGTTATGAGCAAAAAAGTCAAGATTGTTGAAATGATGGCACAAGGTAAGGCTCTATTTGGCTTTTATGTACAGCATGTATAAATATCAGCTGGAGCTTCAATCACATGGTGGCCTGCTTGACATTTTTGAACCTTCCCTGCAGAAACTCCTAGACAATGTATTGCATGTCTTCTACTTTTTTGTAACTCTTCCCCTAACAATTTAGTTCCTGTTGTACCAAAACTCAAGAATAGTTGATGGGCTGCTCTTTGTGCAAGAAGTTTTATTTTTTAGAGAAACAGAGTTGAAGGGGGATTGGTTGGGAGAATAACCTTTCTGCAAAGTGGCTTGGCCCTGTCTGTGATGCTGCTGACAAAGCACTGAGATAACAGTTATACTGCTGAATAAGCAAGCAAGTTTTCTATACATCAAGGCTTGCACGTGCAAAATAGAGATTTCTTCCCTTAAGAGCCCATTTTGTGTTTTCATTGTCACTCTTTCTTTTCCAATGTATATTGTTCCTAAACACATTACTGATTACATTTGACAAAAGATGATCTGTACTTTTTAGGAAGGACCAGTATAATATAAACATCTTTCAGAAACATTTTGCTCACTCCAAAACTATTTAAGCTACATTTAACTCTTTATTATCCTCTATAAACAGTACTTTATTGCTGAAGCTATTTAAATGAACAGAGGTTTTTCTGTATTTCATGAATTCACATATGGCAACACACAACTGGTTCCCATAGGAATAGCTGTGTAACATTAGAATTAACAGAAGATTGCAAATTCAGCAAAACAATAAAATGGAGGAGAGGAGCAGCAAAAATCTTGATTCAATCAACAATACTTAGTAAGGAGCAAGCTGCAAATAATTGAGCGCCTTATGTATAGATTTTTTTTTTCAAAACAAAGCAAATATTTTAAATCATAATTTTGGTAATAAAAGCTAATAAAAGCTCCTTTGAATTGAGCTCAGCTTCTTCTTTTTCACATAAAACAAAATTGTTTGTTGTCTTATAATCTTGGTATTTTCTGGAAGTGACTTATCTAAATTCTAATCAGATCCAAACTTGTTTAGCTTTTGGAGATCAAGCAGGATAATCTCAGGCATGTTTGGACATTAGTGAATTGGATATTTGCTTTAATCCAGTGCTTTCAAGAAAAACCAAGTGCATGTTTAAAATCTCTGCAAGAGCTTTGTCACTCTTTTCTGAGTTTTTGGGGTACTTTACACATTTGTCAGCTCTACTAGACCAAACAAGAAAATCAACTCACAGGAATTATATTGAGATTGCTTTAATAACAAAATTTTGCAAGTTTGATTACAACTTACCAAGTTTAGTGACCATTCAAAGTTACAATGGCAATGAAAAAAAAACACGATTTGTGAAAATTTTCCACCCTTTGATCATTGCAGCATGGTTACATATTCAAAATTTGGACACTTGACGACTGGCATGTATTTATGACTGTTGCAGTGTCCCAGGGATGTGTGATCACCTTTGGCCACCTTCAAGCAAAGTCAGTGGGGAATGCAAATTTATTTAATAACTGTGTTACTAACTTAACAACTTCAGTGACTACTTAACATTGGTGGCAATAAAGATTGTAAAATGGGGAAAAACAACTGTCTTGCTTACCAGCAGAAATTTTGGGCTCAGTTGTGATTGTAAGTTGAGGGCTACTTGTTTGCTGTACCCCCTCCTCCTGGTAGGTCAATGTTTGAGTCATTTCTATATGTTATCTCACTCTTCTGGGGTTAAAAAATGTTTCAGTCCCTTTTTGCCCCTTTTGCAATTTTTTTTATTTGCAACCCTGCGACATCCACTGATATCACTGAGTATGTTTTAAAGCTGTCTTCATTGCTAGACATCCTTGTGTAACTCCCATACAGGCTGTCCCTTTCCCAATTTACTTTTGACATCTTAAAGGGAAATTCCAAAGGAACCTGCCACATTGCAAAGACAAACATCAATTTCCACAAATATCATTATTTTTAAGTATAGCTTGAGATTTCAAACAGGTCTTGTGAATCATTTGTGCAAAAAAAAGAAGAAGAAGAGGAAGAGGAAGAGGAAGAAGAAGAAGAAGAAGAAGAAGAAGAAGAGGAAGAAGAAGAAGAAGAAGAAGAAGAAGAAGAAGAAGAAGAAGAAGAAGAAGAAGAAGAAGAAGAAGAAGAAGAAGAAGCCAGTACATTATTCTAAATAAACTTATCTGATCAAAAAATAAAAACACAAACTTACCCAGGAGTTGAGACTGAATATCTTAGAAAGGAATTGATGCAGAGAGTATAAATCATTTTATCTCGATAAAAGGAAATGTTGTGTCAAGCTATGTCATTTTATAGATGAAATAGGTCCCCATAGCAGCCAGTTTCCTATGAGCAACATTATTGTGCTCCTAAAAATATACTGATTAGCTGAAAAGCAGGCATTAGTAACATCTTTAAGAAATAGAAAGTGAAAGGGTTTATCTTTTGTTGTCTAAGACCCTCTGTGCAGGAATTTAAAACAAGCTATCCCGACAGGTGCCTATCCAGCCTCTGCCTAATCACATCCAATGAATGGGAGGTCATAATCCCTTTAGATGATTAGTCTACCAGACTCCTCTTTCTCATAATAGGTACATGCAAAATAATAAAAAGGTGGGATACAAACAGATAAAATAAAACCAGGAAGAAGAAGATGGAATGGTTTGTTTGTTCTGTGTAAAATATGAAATGAACTGTGTCTGGAATATTGCAAAATAGTTTCTGAAAATGCATAAATCATCCATAGAATATGTGGATTGGCTTATTCTAATGGAGAGACAAAATTTCTGAAATGAGAGTTTGTTCTCACAGTTGGTCAAGCAGGAAGTATGAATCACATCTATGTGACTATACATTAGATCAGAAGTGAAAAAAATAATTGGAGTATTTGATAATTTCAGTTTATAACATAATAAAAACAGAAAGAGATACCATCTTCTAGATCCCATTTACATCTAGTCTATTAAGTCTGAACAGATTTCAATTGAGACTGCATATTTACAAAAGACCTTTCTCTAAGCAGCTCCTCATCAATCACTATTCTCACTTTTCCTTGAATGTCCAAAGGGCCCAAGAAAAGTAATTAATATAAATCTAAAAGCATGACTGGTGTGATAGCTTATGATTAAAGACTGTGAGAATCAGTGAAGAACACAAGAATATGAGAGATGCTGAACATGTGATATGTTGTGATAGTATAAAGATTAGCTTTAAAAAAAAATAGATATGGAAGTAGAGGAAGAAGGTAAAAAAACTAAAGTAAAAATAGGAATGCTATAGAAAAAGGAAATATCTGTCTATCTGTCTGTCCACCTATCTACTTACCTACTTACCTATCATCTATCTATCTATCTATCTATCTATCTATCTATCTATCTATCTATCTATCATCTATCTATCTATCTATCTATCTATCTATCTATCTATCTATCATTTATCTAAAATCTATCTATCTATCATCTATCTAATTTATTTATTTCATATTTCTAAACTGCCAATCTCTCTCAAAGAGGTATTCTGGGTGGTAAACAATATAATATACTTATTGGTAATCAATAAATTAAGCAGTGCATAAAAATGAACATTAAAATTAAATTAGAATTTAAAAAAATTAAATTATAGAATAATAACAAGCATCAAAAGGTGAAAAAGAAATATATATATATATATCCTAAGATGGCCATTTAATGATGGGAGTGTGTGTGTTCACATGGGACTAGCCAGCCTCATAGTTGTATGGTCTTCTGTGCCACTCATTCAAAGCTACAGAGTCAAATTTTAATTCCTTTAAAAAGTATTAGAAAATAAAAGTAATCTACCAATGGAATGAATGGAAAATGGTTGTAAGTTAAGAGGATGTAGAAGGTTCTTGTTACAAGGGTAAAGATTTGTTACGGAGTACCACAGAAATGTCTGCCGTCATGCTAATAGTTGATGGGGGGAAAGGATACTTATTGGAATGATGAAGTAAAAGAGACCAGATGAGAAAGAAAAGAAGTCATAGAAGTCATCATGCCTCGTGACAAAATAAGAGCAGGCAAAAGATACTGAATAATGTATATATAGAGAAAAAGATATGTTTCAAAAAAGACAATCAAAGAAAAGAAGGAACTGCTAAAATTAAGAGAAATACAGAAAACGCAAACTGGTATTAATGGAAATAAAAAGTTGTTTTGAAATGAATGAAGAAATCTAAATGAGGACATTCAGGCAACTTTTAAAAAACAAATAAAACACTTGGGATGAAATTGAAGTGAGAGATTGCTAGAAGGGCGACTTTGTATGGAAATGATAGTAATATATGATATATCAAAGAATAGAACTTAAACAAATACTGTAATATTAGTGTCCAATAAAACAATGGAAAGATGTTTCAAATCCTATAAAATGTTGAATTATTCTAATGCTGCATGTTTAAAATAGTTAAGACTGAACAACTGAAGAATAATTAAAATGTACGTAGATGCAATTTGCTTAAATAATAACTATAACTATGTGAATTGTTTGAAGTCCACATCTACGCCTGATAACTAAATGCGAAAGGTAAAAAAATGAATGTGAAAACTGCAGGGATTTGTTTAATAATTATGTCTTGGAAAGTGCTTTATTGAATTTTGAATGGGAAAGTACAAAAAAAAACCTAGTGCAGTGGATCTTTATCTCAAGCAAGGGATTTGTCTTTGAAAAGTGTATGAATGTAAGAAAGAAAATTGATGTACATTAGTTGATTTAGACAAAGTGCATAAGTGACTAGACCTGATTTAGGTAATGTTTTGTGTAAATATGCAAGAATCTAAGTCACGTTTCTGAAAAGTTGGGGTGATATCAAGATTGTTACCCATGAATTGAAACATGTAAAAAAGATTTTTATGCCATATAGGAACCAGGTTTTCAACTAATAGTTGGATCAACATTGTGGATCAGTGACGACTTAGCAATAAGGTGTGAGCAATATTGTGTGGTCTCTAGTATAAAAAATAACAAATAATATCAGATCATTGTTTGTTACTGAATGCATTTCAGTTTTGTCTGTCATTGAGATAATTTTTCTTTCTTGGCTTCAACCAAATTTCAACCATGGTAAGGGATTTCCTATTTATCTGAATAAATTTCAGTTCACACAGTCAGATGAATGATATCCTATTATGCTGAAGAGATTTTGTGATGGTTTGGCTGCAAGTTTGGTGGATGACTTTGGATGATTTTCTCTTTTAGCCCAACCATCTGACAGGGCTGTTATGGGGAAAATAGGAGGAGGAAGGTATATTGGATATATTTGCCACTTTGAGATGTTTGTAAAAATAATAAAGATGGGGATAAATAAATAAATAAATTTCTTTTGGAAAAACTTGGAGAACAATTAAGTGCTGGACAACGATAAGAGAACCTATCTTCATAAAATGAAAAAAGAGGATCCCAAGAAATAAAGATTGGTCCATCCTACATCAACATATGATGTTTCTAGAGCAGGCCATAAAGAGATAGATCTGTGAGCATCTTGAAAACTATAATTACCAAAATTCAGTATGTTTTTGTCAACAACAAATCTTGTCTGGCTAAACATATTCATGTTTTTGATTACCGATAGGTAATTTTTTTTGAAGACTGTGGGAGTAACTATAGACATATGCAGTATTGGTTTCAACAAAGTATTTGAAAAAGTAAAAATGTCAGAGGTACTTTTAACAAGCTTTTTAAGGTGTAGCATTAAAGAAAGACAACTGATAATATGTTAACACTTTTAAATACCTGAAAGAATATAAAATGGAAGGTCAACTTCTTAATCCGGAATATACAGTGGTTATATTAATTTTATATATTTTTAAAAATTGAACAAAATGATGGATTCTGACTGTTAGAAAAAAAAATCCATAACCTGTAAGAGAAGCTTGACAGTTGAACCAATTCTCAAGACAAATGGTGGGTTTTCTATTGCTGGATGTGTTTAAGGGGAAGCTACCCAGTGTAGACTGTTAGTGTTGGATTATGGCACTAACTAGGTAGTTTGATTCAATGTTCCCAATGACATCTGCAATCTGATTTCGTATTAATCCTGCATGGATTTTTTAAAGGAGGTTCTTATATTTAGTTGTGAACTTGTGGATCTTCCTCTTGGAAGATTTTTTTTCTCAATCATTTTAAGTGAACAGTTGAAAACGTTAAGTATCCAGACCATAAGCTATTTTAGGAGATAGTTTCCACCAGTTCTTTTTGTAATCAGGACACTTACAGAAAATCAAAGACACGTTGTATTATTCCATTACATAGGTTTTTTAAAAAATAGGAAAGAGTGGGTCTCTTTTCTGATGATATAGCAGCAAGGAAATTGGATTTTTTTCCCCTGTGTAGTCCATGCTATTGACGAGGATAGGAAAGTAATTAGGAAGTGTATTTTTCCTATTTCTGTCCACATCTAATTTCTGCATTATTCTCTATCAGTTCTCTGTCTGCCTATGTAAATTGAAAAATCCAGGAAGAAAATGAAGAGTAAAAGGCATTGCATTGATTTTCTTGACATTTTAACCATTCGAGGCAGCAGCAACAACAAAGTGACATTCATGATGGAAGTAACAAGGTCACAACAGGTCACAACAGAGCCTTTTGACCTAGCATCTAAACACCAATAACACAGAAGGACCTATATCTGCTAAAATAAAAAGGAAATATAATTTTAAAGATATAAACTTGGTTAAATTGAACATTTTTTAAAAAAAGCATAACTGCTTTGAGTGACCTAAACCGTGTTTCACTGAATATGGTTATTCCTATTCATGCAATATGTAGGGACAGATTAGCAATTAATTTGACTGACATTTTAGTGCAAACTAAGTTTAATGATCTACTTTTATATTTTAAGCCCATGTACAAATTGGATCTCTCATATCTTCAAAATAAATAACCTTCCAACTTTTGCAATACAATTTACACTCACATATACACACACAAAAATGAATTAGAAAAAAAAACCAGTATAAAATACTTAGAGAAAATTGCTTGTAAAAATGTGGGGAAATGTAGTAAAAAAACAGACAGATATTTTAGCACAGACATTTAAAAACAACTTCTAAAGGCACTAAAGAAATGGGATGAATCAATATAAAGATATCTGCAGAAAAATGAGAGAAAATATGTCTTTTGTCTGTGGTCTGTCAGGCCAAATACCCCTTCCTTATTTTGAAAAACTTTTGGGAGAGAGTATTATATATGTCATCTTGAGTTCCTGGAAAAAATGCAGGATATAAATGCAATAAATAATTGTATTTGTAGCTAGAAAGTCTTCACTATTTCTAGTCAATGATAAATTTAATTTAGTGAGGATGCTAGGTATCCAAAGTGATGGGAGATGGATTGTCTGCAATATACTCTATTATACCTTTTCTGCTTCTTGGATGAAAAAAAGTCCTGAATTTAATCATGTTTTTCCCCCCTGTTGATACCTTGTTCTTCCATTTCCCTTAATTTCAGATTGAATCGAGAGATGTTGGAGATGTATACAAGGTTCGGATCAGCTGTGATGATTTGGTAGACTTTGAGGGCTGGCATTTGAAGTCTTTGCAAATGGAAGAGCTACATGCTACTCAAGAGGTGAACTTTGAGTGCAACTGCTGGTTCTCCCTTAGCCATAAATGCAAAGATATGGTGAAGGAATTTCCTGTAGTGAATGAAAACCAGAAAACTTTATCAGGTAAAAAAGGGGGAAGAAGTAGAATTAGATTTAGCCTCTAGTTTACTTTCTGATTACTTTTGAATTCTTTTGATATTGATATTTCAATTGTTGGTATAATTGCTTGGGTTGATTTCCAGAGTTTAAAATACTGATTTATTTTTCAGCATGCTTCATAAATGATTTATTAGTTCACTAAATACATTGACTTATTTCTTTTTTTTTTTTTTTTTACAAACACATGTGTATGTCTATACATGTCTTTGTGTGGAAAGGAGAATAAGTCAATGCATTTAGTGAAATGAATGAATAAAATGAAATCATAATATACATTGTATCAGCTATCCTAATCTATGAACATTATTGTTAGTTTTCAACAAGGACCAACAGCAACAAAAAAGAACAGAGGTATCTCATATTTGTTTTTAACTTCCAATCACTAAAGTCCTTCCTTGTTACTCCATTTGTGACTCTGGGTGGCATACAACAGAGCTAAAAATAATATCTGGCAAATAATAGCTACCATATCTATTTATGATGATATCATATACAACCTCTAGTGCAGAGGCAATATATGAACAATGTCTGTGTTCAGATTAATGGAACCACAGTGGAACCTAACATTTTTTTTTCACTTTTCTTGAACTTCCCATAAAAGTTAAAATAAAGTAGAGTAGGTGACATTACAAGTTTGTTGCACAAAAGCTTTAAATAAATATGTGTGAACATGCACATGGTAAATGCATCATGGAGGTTTTCTCATGGTCATTCCAATCTTTTCTTTTCACTTCCAGGGATTATTTTTGTTGAGTATTTTGCTAGTAGGACAGCAAATGATTATAGCAATGATAATCCATTATAATATTGGCACCACTGTGCTGTTGTGAAACCATTGGATTGGTTCTGGACTATGAATAGCTTTTTTTTATAGTGTTTCTATGTCCTCAATAGTGAGAACTACAGAGAAACATGGGCAGCAGGTGGCAGTTGCTAATTATGTTGAATTTTTTGCCAGGCTTTGAGGCTGAACATTTTGTGAAGTATTTGAGTATTTTTTTTAAGACACACATGCCTTTTCTTCATTGCAGATGCCATATGAAGGTATTTATGAGCTTCAAAATACAATTCTCAAATTTAGAAGGAGCTCACATCTTCTGATAAACAATATTATAGCATGATTTCCATTAGCAAAAAAAGTTTTGCTAAGACAATACAAAGCTTTGGTTCTCTTATTCTCCCCACAAATCTGCTCCAGGGTTTTTTTCTAACTCATCATAATCAGGAGAAGAATAAATAAGATTTGCATGAGCTGTTTTCTTCTCACATTTTACCAGATACTATGGACAAGAGAATCAACCTGCATTTTTGAAGTTATTTTTATTTCCCTGATAGCTACTGCAAATAGTGGACTTAAAATGGAAAATGATAAAAAAAAAAATCTGAGATGGATGTCTATGGAGATTCTCAATCATCCAGGTCATGGTTGTCCCAAAGATGCTTTTCAAAGACAACTGGACTTTCTTGGGGGGTTTTCCTTTAAAAACATTTTGCTTTTCATTCATGAAGCTTCTTCAGTCCTGACTGAATGGTGGGGAATGGAATATTATTTACAATCATCTGATCTGTTAGCTCTCTGAGAGTTGTTGAGTCCACTTGAGGGTTTATCTGTACCCTTAAATCAGAGTGTGTGGAACCTTCTTGGTACTGCTGAAAGGACTGTGTTGTAAACAAGAAACAGTTAGTATCATATACTTCCCCTTCTGTTGACAGAAGCTGTTCAGTTTTAATATAGATGACCTCTTTGACCACTCTTTCACACCAAATGGTCCTCTCTGTCCAAAATATAGCTATCCTGAATCTATGGCCATTCTGGACAGAAAAGGTCATTAGAACAATTAATCAGTGGACTGACTTGCCTCCAGAAGTTGTGGTTGTTCCAACATTGCAGGTTTTAAAGAAGAAATTGGATAATCATTTGTCTGAAATGGCATAGGGTTCTTGCTTGAGCAGAGAGTTGGACTAGAAGCCCCCCAAGGTTCAGTTCTGTTATTCTGTTATTCCGAACATCCCACTCTGAACAGAAGAGGAGAGAGATACAACACCACCTATTTCCTATCTACAATACAATACCACCTATCTCTTGTTCTATCAGCAGTCTCTAGAAAGTTCCACAATCATTTGCACTCTGATTCAGGTGACCATGGGGGTACAAATAAACCCCCAAGAGCTTCAATGATTCTCAGAGATCTTTTCATGCCCCCATTGGAATCTGAATCTGTGGGG
This sequence comes from Notechis scutatus, assembly GCF_049901735.1. Classification (NCBI taxonomy): domain Eukaryota; kingdom Metazoa; phylum Chordata; class Lepidosauria; order Squamata; family Elapidae; genus Notechis; species Notechis scutatus. The sequence continues at coordinate 170,052,910 of NC_142011.1, forward strand.
GAAGATGAGCTGGAACAAGAAATGCCAGACATGGAGAGGGTGGCTCCATTGGCCTTGGAGGAAACTGGGGAAGGGCAGAGTCAATCCAGGCAAGGTTTTTCTAAGTAGTAATAAGGCATGCAGGGACAGAGGAACAGAGGCAGGAGGAACATGAGGGACAGAGTTCAAGTGAGGAGCTAGGACCACTCTCCTCCAAGAGCTTGGTGAGTGAAGAGGAGACATGATTAGCACAGATGGAGCAATCTACATGTGAGGAGAGTGCCCCACTCATCTTCACAAGGCACACTGGGGGAATGAGATGCTGTGGAGAGGGGCATTTGTTGGAACAAATGCTGAGTTTCTGAAGTGTGCGTGCTGACTCTTGAATTGGCCAAGAGTCCTTGCATTCCTATTCCTAAAAGCATTCTGGACTGATTACCTGGCTCTTTTGTGACTTGAACTCCTTGATTTGCCAAAAAGCTTTGGATTTATTGCTGAGCAGCCTTGGTGCAGCCAGTGCTGCCAGAAGCTTCCTGAGGTTTGTGTGGGGTTTTGTTATCATTCTGCTCAAGATTTGCTAGAAATGTGGGAGCATTTGGGGAACTTTGGACCAATAAAGGGGTGGTTTGAACTGCCAGCTGTTTGTGTGATTCTTTGTACCATGCCCTGGGTCATCACAGAGTAACAATTGGTGTTCAGAGTACTAATGTCTAGATGACTGAAAATAATATAAATACTTCCATTATCCATCATTTGGTCAGAACTGAAGAAGCTTCTTGATGAGAAGCAAAACATTTTCAAGGAAAAAAACCAAAGTCCAGTTGCCTTTTGAAAGTCCAGATGTTAAGACATCTGAAATAGATCAACAATGGGGAAAGCTCAGTAACATATCCAGGGACAGGGAAACAATACCTAAATCATATAATGTGGGTTAGAGAAGAAAATAAAACTGCTTTTGTGCAATGTAGGATATTTCACAGAGAAACCATAATCAGGGTTTCATCAATCACTCAGTCCAAGATACCAACAGCTAAGAAACTTCAAGCCTCAAAAAAGACAGAACCGCTAATATTTTGGATGGAGGAAAATATGATTGTAGGATTCTTTGCTTAACTTCAGATCTCCTAATCCATTTGTTGGAGAGAAACAATTTCATAATACTGTAGTACAATAATTTTCTAATTCTTCATTTCAAAATGTTTGATGGCAATATTTGGCTACCATTCCAATCGGTGACATTCACAATTTTATTTGAATTATATACTATATTTGAATGAAAGATCCCTGTTTTCTTTTGAGTATTTTTTTTTGTTGTTGAACAAAGCATATTTTGTTAGCACATTGAAATAGGTACGTTTTAACTGTTTTCCCTACTCTACCCTTCCCCTCCCTTACTCTTCCCTTTTTCCTCTCTTAGGCTTTCCTCTCTTTCCCTCTTGGCCTATGCTAAGGCCTGTTTGTCTTTTTGTTGTACATAACTTGTAGTTGTGTTGTGCTTTTAAAGGTAAAACTAATAAAGTATTTTTCCAAAAAAAGAAAGAAATAGGTACGTTTTTATGTTTGTGTGTGTATGTGTGTGTGTGTGTGTGTGTGTGTCTGTGTGTGTGTGTATTAAAGCAATGCAGTGCAATGAGCACTGTTCATCTAATATTGCTTCTTTTTTCAGTACACAAATATGTAGTCTCTGTACACACTGGAGATCTCTGGGGATCAGAAACATTTTCAAATATTTATATAACAGTTTATGGTGCACAAGGAGATACAGGTGTACGGAAGCTTCAAGATTCCTTTATTGAAGGAGAAAAATTTCAAAGGAACAAGGTAAAGGAGAAAATACCTACCTTATTTAAGAGACAATAATAATAAAAATACAATAACAAATATTTGAATAAAAATAAGTATTAGTCTCTTATATTCATGTAGTTACTTGAAGTTTGTTACATGGGGAAGAGCAAATATTTCTTTCTTCCTGTTCTATTGTAGGCTGGGCGCAGCAGGGGTATCAAGCATCATTTTCAAAGGAGAAAATATCATGAAATGACAGGGCAAAGGAAAGGAAAGCAATCAGTTTTGTGCTAGCCATATTGAATTGAGCACCAAGCAATCAAAGCTAATAATGATTGGGGAGTTTGTCACAGACTTTGATGAGTTTAATGAATTGATCTAGAACTCAAAACAGCTCTTCAGATTAGTTTTTCTGTATTATTAACCCAGCAAAGCAAAATAAATCTTTTCTTTGCAAAGGTTGCTTACAACTGAGTAGCCATTTTCTGTCCTCTAGTCTCTCTCTCTCTCTCTCTCTCTTCCAGCCTCCCTTCCCATGAGAGGCAGCAAGGGTAATGATAGACTTAAAATGATTCAAAAACTTGAGTTATTTTCCTATGAAAAACCATTGTAAAATAAAGCATTCTTTACTATTACTCTTTACTACATGTCAAGTTTTTGTTTTCTTTTTTGGCAGTCTTGCCTTGTTATGTGTGTAGATTAGCATGTCAACTAAATGCAAGTGTTGCAACTTCAAGGCTATCCTTTTTTTTTTTCTTACTTAGAGATTGGAAAGCAATAATTATGCTGACTGGCATATTTTCTCCTAAAGCCTCAGTCTCTTGCTCTGGCTGGCAGATGATTTCTCACTCTCTTTTCTTTCTGTGAAAACTGTCGGTATTAGGTAGTTTTAACTCCCAATGTTCCTCTTCTTTCTTCCTGAACTTTCAAGTTCTCCCTTCAACTCCCTGATCAAAGTTCCTTGAGTTGCTTCAAGAGGTTTGCCCTGGGATCTCTTAGAACTAACAACAATCCGTTCATAAGAATCCCCATAGCAGATCATTGGGCTTTGTTTGTCATTTTTTTAAAAAAATCAACATGTTACATTAACTAATATTCCATAGATACTTCTTGAGTTCTTCAGTTGTACACTGAACCCCCACATCACTGAAGCATTTGGCATGAGTTAAATGGACTCTGGGGATGGTAGAGGACAGGAAGGCCTGGAGGAACATTGTCCATGAAATAGCGATGGGTCGGACATGACTTCACGACTAACAACAACATCAATTCCCTCACAAAGTTTTTCTTGCTCAGTATCATTTTGATACTCTAGGAAAATGCTTTCCATGTGAAACTACTGTATTTTATAACTCCTATGCTCAGTTTCTATTTGTCTGCTAATAAAAACAGACTATTTAGGTAGCACCATAACAAATGGATCAAGAAACACAAACTTTTGCAGGCTATTACATGGCTATTACATCAGAAAAGGAAACTTTTAGATTTGTCTTTGATAATGTTAGACAAATCTGGCTTGGCAACCTGATGCTTCCAAATATGAGTAGACTACTAAAAATTCTTAACAGGGCACATCAGTTAATTTTCATAAAACTCATCAATCTATATAACATTGATTGAACTGTACTCCAGTCATTTCATACACACAAACATTTTCACTTTCACATATATTCTTTACTAAATTGTTTTGTCTTTTTTACATCCATATTTAGTTTTGGTTTTCTTTTCAATTTTGCACAGAATAACCATTTCCCAATTTCTGTCTTATTTTATACTTTCCTTTCCAATTGACATCTCCTATAGTTTTTCTTCTAGTAATGAAATAATAGGTTTGTTCTTCTGTGTATACCAGAATTACAATCTTTCAGGTTTCAGCAATTTATTTTGTTGGAATGATCTATTCAGCATAAGTAACCATTTGACGAGTTGCACCTTACATTAACTGTTAAGATAAAATTTCTGTTGAAGCTCTCTGGATTTAAACATTGAATATTATTTGATGTGATTGAAGATTCAATATCTAGAAGTATATTAATTATATTTTTATGAAGTGTACACATTTTGTATGTAACTCAAATTCATTTTTACAGGTGGATTCCTTTTTAATAGAGGCAGTCTCTTTGAGCCATTTAAAAAAGATAGTTGTAGGACATGATGGAGAAGGCTATGGTGCTGGAATATACTTAAAAATGGTAACCATTAAAAAATCAGAAAATTCTGAAAAAGAATGGGTGTTTCCATGTTGGAACTGGCTAGATACTCATATGGGAATCTGTGACACTGTTTGTGAGATTAAAACCATAGGTAGGTCCTTTTATTAGCTAATAAAGTTTATTATAGCTTGCTTTCTGATTTGGCTAAATATGCATACAATATTGATATCTATAGTTTATCTCCAAGACTCATAAAGAACAATTGATTTTAAATTGAGAAAATTATATGATAGCAACCTTGATTGTAGATTCTGAGATATGATAGGAATATCTAAAATACTACTTTATTTTTCCATTGTGTCAAATGAGCTTTTCCTTTCAGCATTGGTAGCCATAATTTTATAAAGACTAGTATCTCATACAGCATGTTCCTATTTATGTCCTGATTTCAAGTATATTTCATTGGACCCATTTGTTAGTGCCATCTGTCATTGTTATTATTATTATACCAAATACTATTTGCAGATGATACAGTTTGACGAACATGCTTACTTGAATGAGAACAATAAATTAGGACACTAAAGAATGCTGTCCATTTCTTAATAATTATCTTTAGGAAAGAGAGTGAAACCTAACTGATATCAATTAAGAGTTCTAAATCTGAGATTTGAGATTGATAAAATGAGAATTACATGTTAAATCTTTAAAGGATAACTGTTTATCTATATTGATGAGGTGTTATTCATGAATTGTTGTCATGGTTATAGCAAAAAAAACCACCTCATCACTGTTGTATAATTCTGGCAAAATGAAGCTCTTTGTTTAAGTCCTATTGATAACACATTAAGAACCTGAATAATTCTTTGAAATCAGTGGAATTTAATAATTAAGTAGTAATAGTTGTCATTATTATTGCTTTAATTTCTAGGTAAAAGAAGGATCTCTTCTTCAAGATATTCTCCAATTAATCAGCAGATTTCAGATTTATGGATAATGGATATTACCGGATCTGAGATAAATGCTGAAACTGATCCAATGCATTTTACTTTTAACTTTTATGGAGATAAAGGTCACAAGAAGTTGGCATTGCAACTTTTAGGAAAGACAACGCAAATCAAAGTAATGTGCCTTTTATTTTAGACAGAAACAAAAAACCAGTCATGGATAAAAAAGTCATGTATTATATGTTGATATAAGTGTATTTCTTCTGCATCTGGGGCTCGATAAAGGAGAAAAATAATGGTCTAAAAACTGAAACTGCTCTATATACTAACATTAAATCCTGCAACTATTTCTTTGGAGGTAATTCCTCTGAGAAATAATATTTTTTAGGCAATGACCTCAAAAATGTTGGCACGTGAAATGATGAGTTATTAAAAATAATAGTGACACAGTTTGAATGAAGTCACATTTGTTTTTCTCATCTCAGGATACAGTGGGATAAAGTCAGAGTTCTGGTCATAGCTTTATTGAATGTTTCTTCTAGTATTGACTCCATGTAAATTTTCTCCTATTGCAGAGTTGAAAGCAGCACTCTGAACAACATTAAATAGTTTTGTCTAGCCACTTCAGAGCAACACAATTTCAGGGACATTGTGTAAGATTAAAACAACAGTTATTTTAATTCTCTATCTTTGCTGAGTGCTAAGCTAGAAAAAAGAATGCTGTGCCAGGAAGGAGAAATGAACTCCTCATTTTTTTTTCAATTCTGACAACTATCTAAGAATGTATGATTAACGGATATTAGGTTTCATCTATTTCATTTATTTTTTAAAAAAAACATATAGCATAGGTATAGGTACAAGGAGTATGAATAATTCCCTTGAATTCTTACTGTTGTTGCTGCATTTAGATGGCATCTCATAAAGTCAATGGTTTGCTGACATTAATGTTTGCAGGCCTATAAATGATACATCGTAAATCAATGACTCCATAGTTTTCTAATAAATTAAAACAAATTAAAATTAAGATGTACTGTAGTTTAGAATTATCTGAAATAATTTGCATTTAAACTAAAATAAGCATAACCATTGTGTAAACAAAACAGAGAGTTTCTGCTGCTGGTCCTAAAACTTATATGTATATTATACCTCTCAAATATGTAAAAACTTTATATTTTTAACATCACATATATGTATATCTTGCACAATTGCTTTGAAATATTCTATAGGAGGAATACTAATTTTCTAATGTTTATCAAATTAAATAATTAAAATTATATAGTTAATGTCCATAAAATAGCCATGTGAATCAATATAGAAATATTTTTCCAGGATTTTAATATCTAATTCAAATGTCTGTAGAAGTGCCTTTTTTCCCTACATTTCTTTTTTTATGTAGTTAAGGGAAATTCTAGGCAGTAGCTTGAAATTATTGGTACCTGAAATAAAACTATCGATAAATTAAAGCTTTAATTTTGATTTTATTTCCCCAAATAAATAGGATGAATTGACAAATGTTGGGTCGCTTTGGAAGATTCAGATATCCAGTGACCATGCTCAACTAAAGGAGTCCTGGCATATGAACATGTTGCATATGAAGCATACAGATACAAAACAAGAGATATGGTTAAATTTTGATTATTGGTTTAATCCCAGTGAAGACACCTGTGTTGAACTGCCAGCATTTTTTTCAGACCAGGATCCTTTGCCTGGTAAGATAATTTTGTTTTTTTTTTAAACAGAAGCTTAAAATATTTCATAATGATGCATCCTGACTGAATAAAGGTCCAAAGACTTATCTTGACCTGAGATTGTGAAATGATGGATGTCACAAGTCCCCGAAGTTTTCTTGGCAAGATTTTCAGAAATGGTTTGCCTTTGGCTTCTTCCTTGGTCTGGAAGAAATGGCCCAGTCACCCAGTTGGCTTCATGCCTGAGACAGGACTAAAACTCACCATTTCCTTGTTTGTATCCTGGTATTTAATCACTACACCAACCTGGTTCTCTGCACATATTATAATATTATCTTTATTCCATGAATTCAAAGACGAAGCCATAAAGCAATTGTCTAGTTGCAGTGTTCAAAAAAATCAGATGCTGAAAAGAACACTTTTCAAAATAACTAACTTTTGCAACAACCAAAATGGTCATTCTGAGAACACGACATGCAGAGTATCCCTAGTCTAAACCATTTTAGCAGGGAAGTCACATCCTCCCAATGCTTCTATATTTCATTATACATCTATTATGTGGATAAATCGGTTAAGTCTACTGATCCAAAACATTTATTTCCTGATACAAATGTTATAAAGCTGATATTGCAAATCTCAAACTTGGAAGTAATCTTGAAGACTATTTGGTCCAACCCAGTGGTGGGATTTAATTTTTTTTTACTACCAGTTCTGTGGGTGTGGCTTAGTGGGCGTGGCAGGGGAAGGATACTGTAAAATCTCCAGTCAGAGGTGGTGTTTGCCGGTTCTCTGAACTACTCAAAATTTCTGCTACGGGTTCTTCAGAATCTGCTGAATACCACCTCTGGTCCAATCATCTGGATGCAGAAAATCCAGAATTCAAACATTTACAACAGATGACCATCCAATTTCTGATTGAAGATCCTAACAGAAAAAGGGATCACCATTCTCCAGATGCAGATTGGAATTTTATTTTATTTATTTATTTATTTGATTTGCCAATTGTTTACAAGATAATAAGTATAAATGTATACATAGTTGTGAATACATGAAATGGATACATATAAGAAAATAAAAGAATAAGAGAAACAATAGACAGGCGGTAAGTTTGCTATGCACGCCCTACAGACCTCTTAGGAAAGGGGTGAGGTAATAGTAGACAGTCTAAGGTTAAAGTTTGGGGTTTGGGAAGAAACTACAGAGTCGGGTAGAGTATTCCAGACATTTTACAGATCATTTGAAGCAAGCAATCTCATAAACTAAGAGAAAATAAAAAATAATTCCTGATTCCACTTCCACAAGTCCTTTGCCCATCCATTTTGTGTTATAGTCCAGTCTGTTGCAGCTCTTAAGTCACCCCATCAGCCGTTGCCAAATATTTTATACTTATACTTGTCACCCAAATAGTCTCACTATTGTCCTGAATGATAAACTGCTGCTGTTCATGATATTCAGTCACAATGTTTACTCCTGTAACTTGCAATAATTAAAAGTCTTCCATTTTTAAAAGAATATGTTTTGTGAAGTAGCTTCTTCATGTTTCATCCATAATACTCCATTCTAAAGTAAGTATATTGAAAACAAGCTGTGATTAATAATAATATTTTTTCATGATGTACATCATGATCAGTTGTATGTAAAAACCTAGCTCTTAATATGAGTCAGACTCCTTCATATTTTAATTTTGCAGTGTTAGTGCTATATTTCTTAAGGATTTTGTTCTTTCAAAAAAAAATCATTCACACCTACTAGTAAAGTGATTCACAAGATACCACAACCATTAAACTGAAGAAGAAAATCAGAAGCCTTGAAAAAAGTGGTCCAAAATATAATTATCCTAAAATAAGTTCTACCATGACATAGGGGAAAAGCATTTTGAAACTTCTACCCATATATTGAAAAGTCAGTACATTCAGTTTAGTTGGATATTCTGAGAAAAAGATTCTAAATTAAAATTGCCACTTCACTGGCTACTTTGTTTTTGGTTTGTTTATCTTATATTATATACATATAATTCCAGACTTGACACATTTTGAATCGCTTTTAAAAGTTTAAATGTTGCAAATTTTAAATTCAAAATGAGAAAATATACTGTATGCTGAAGATAATCTGTAATTGGAAATAATACTGTATTTTATGTATTCAATACTGCACTGTATTATTAAAAATCTTGCATTCTCCAGTTTCGCCCAAATGTGTACTGCATTACAAAAAAGCAGGAAAAACGAAATGTGAAAATTAGTTTATTGAAACTGAACAACATCTGATGGCAGAGCTTAGATCTTTCACTAAGACATCTATTTTTCCACACATCCAATTAAAAGAAATAATCTGCTGAAGGAACACATAGAAATTTGGCACAGGGTATGTGTAACAGCTTTTAATTTGTGCACATACTGGAGCACATATCTCTAAAATGTGTGCTGTGGCTTGCTTGCATAGCATCAGAACTACAAAGTTCATATTGCCTAATCCCCCCCTCCTTTTAATGTAAACAAAATCCCTCTGATAATAAATTATATTTATCTTTTGCACTTTATCCATATTAATAAATAAATAGCATGTAAATAGCATGGAATGTCCATTGCCCACAGCTATGTCTGTATCTCTGTAAGACTTTTATCAAGATCTCTAATTATGTTCCTCATTAAAAGCTAATAATGTCTACTAGACCAGCTTTCCTAATATGTCACTGAGGTGCTACTATTACATATCTTAGAACTCATAGTCCACATCACTATACCATGGTTTGAATGAGTCTGATCTTTGTGTGTGTGTGTGTGTGTGTGTGTGTGTGTGTGTATGTACACACACATTA